>NW_024081530.1:221755-273731 GCF_003009895.1 Hyaena hyaena | reverse complement strand
AATGAAATCTGGCCATGTGTAGCAACATGGATGGACCTTGAGGGTGTTATGCTGAGCGAAATAAGTCAGGCAGAGAAGGACAAATATCATATGTTTGCACGTATAGGAGGATTAGGAGGAACTTGACGGAGGAACAAGGGGGAGAAGAAGGGGGGAAATGGTGGGGGAAAGGGAGAGAGGCAAACCATGAAAGACTCTTGAATGCTCACAAAAACTGAGGACTGATGGATGTGGGGGGGAGGGGGGATGGGCATGGAGGAGGACACTTGTGGGGATGAGCACTGGATGTTATATGGAAACCAATTTGACAATAAACTATTTTTAAAAAAAATAAAAATAAAAAAATAAAAATGAAGGTGTTTAATCTAAAAAAAATAAAAAAAATTAAAATATTTTTCATTAAACTGTAAAAAAAAAAAAAGAAAGAAATGGGAAGCTTTATCATTAAGTTAATAAATGATTGAAAAATTTCATAATCATAGAGTATGAGGCCCCATGGAGTAAGGTCTAGAAGGTTATGTTTGGCTGGCCAATGATTTGTGTAAATCTCAAGAAAGAAACAACTGTTTATAAAGCATTTAAATGCTACAGGCCTCAAGAACATTTTTGTTTTAGAAACCACCCTGGGAGTAACTTATTCTAGAGAGGAAATGTTTATGACAGCAGGTCAGAGTTAAATGGCCTGGCTCAGGCCTGTCTTTCTCTATCTGATAGCCTAGACCCATGGCACCCACTCTTCGCCAGCATACCCTTGAAAACCTGTGGCTGACAGACTTTCTAGTCTCTCTTACAAAACAAGGTAACACACCCCTCAGCCTCACCCCATTGCCACACTTTCATCATCAAATCCCTGGCAACATTCAGGGATTCAAAGGTCATCTTGAAAGCAGTATTATTTGTTCCTTCACCCGACAATGTTACCCCACAAAGTCTATTTTATAACTCCTTTCTGTAAATTCCTGCATTTACACTCTTTGGCTCATGTGAGTATATAGTAGGCAAAGCACTTTGCAGGGAAACTCCTCAGTAAAGGTGTTTTTCAAAAAGAAATGTTTTTATTAGGTCGAATTTTTCCATCATGCTCAGAATTCCTTCGGAATTCAGTGAAAATTCTCTGCAGAGTAGCCCAAGCACAGAGTTGTGCCACGTGCCATGTGCCTGCTTGCCTTGGGAGCCTCAGTCCTGGGGGAGATGGGGCAGGGAGATGGAGCGAATGTTTATAAAATACAGATCCACAGATAGACGCTTGCAAGCACAAAGTACTCTTATTATGAAATCCCAAAGTAAAGAGCACCTCCTAATGCAGAATGCCCAATTTGTCATGCTGTGTTGCAGTCACTTTTGACTGCTACTCTGAGTTCTGGAGAGCATGTTCTGCAAAGCACATGTCAAGTGCTACCATTAAGCCCCTCTAACCCATTCTTGTTAGTAAGCTAGGCAGAAACCATAAGTGAAAAAAGTCACAAACACAATGATCTATTATTTTAAAAAAGCCTAGAGTGCTATAGATCTTAAAGAAATTCTAAATTATTCCATTTCACTTCTGAAATACATAAAAGATTATTAGATAAAGTAAAAGCAAGCAAAATGTTTATGTTTGTATAGTGACATTTCAATCATTTCTCACACCTGGTTGGCAATAGGTATTATACACAATGCATTATACAAATCTTATTTCTAAGTTCACATACTTTTATTTAAGCAGTGAAGATAAATTTGTTAAATATTGCATTAACTCTTCATAAGTCATGCTACCTTGCAAACCAACCTGTGCTACTTTAAATCAATATATTCATAGTTCATCACATGAAAGAAGGATGGAAACCAGAAATACATCAAGATAGAAAATGGAAAACAGAAATGTATCGAGGTAATTCAATGCAGGCTTATACCTTGCATTTGTTCTGATCAATAATAGTCATGAGAGCATTTAGTATAGTGAAGAGGACAATGGCTTTGACTTCAAGAGACCATGTATTTATTTAATTTCTCTTTTTGTTCCATCCCACCCTCCCTCCATCCTTCCTTTCTGCCTTCCCTCCTTCCTTCCCTCTTCCCCCCTTCCTTTCTCCATAAATATTTACTAAACACCTACCTGCACAAGGTGTTGTGTGACATAAAGAAATATATCAGATTCAGTTTATGCCCTCAAGTGATCTATAAAGTTGTATGGGAAATAGGAGTGACAGGATGATATAGCTATAACATGGGGGTGAAATTTACCAGTCCTAGATAAAAATGAAAATTGAATTGTTCACTGTGTAGCTTCATTCATGTTAATTAACTTTGCTGAATCTCAGTTTACTCATCAAAATGGAGTTTACTTATAATAATGAAGATAATTCTATCTGACTCAAAGACTGCCTGTAGAGAGAAAACTGGCAAGGTAAAATACCCAGAAAACTTTCCAGTGAGTTCTTTTCTTAAAAAAAATTCTGGACTTGATGTCAGAAGAGATGGCGGGGGCGGGGGGGGGCGGTGCTTGGGTGGCTTAGTCGGTTAAGCGTCCGACTTTCGCTTAGGTCATGATCTCGCGGTTCGTGGGTTCGAGCCCTGCGTCGGGCTCTGTGCTGACTGCCAGCTCAGAGCCTGGAGCCTATTTCAGAATCTGTATCTCCCTCTCTCTCTGACCCTCCCCTGCTCACGCTGTCTCTCTCTGTCTCTCCCTCTCTCTCTCTCCTAGAAATAAATAAAAATATTAAAAAAAAAAAAAAGAAGAAGAAATGGTACAAATTGTGACTCTGCGACAGGAATGATGAGGTTATCTCCAGATCTCATAGTCTCCCTCAATGCAAGAACAGGATTGGATTCACTGATGCTTAATGCCTCCTCTACTTCTAAAAGTTATGTTTATCTCAGCCAGTGGAGAAACACTTGGGATTTTTAGCAGAAGAATTACTTAGGTTGATTAGAAAGGTTTAATTTGGTAGCAGTAAATTGAGCAGGGAGTATGTGTAGAGTTAGGAGAAAAAGACAAGGATATATGTTAGGAAAAATCTCTTTTCTCCACACCACAAAACAGCCACCTAAATAAGCAGTACCCACCTAGTAAAAGAACACAGAACCTTTAGCTGTTTTTTGATTCCCCCAAAGAACCATGCACATAGACTATTACTTATGGCAGAGTTGTATTTAAAGTTTGGGAGTAAAGTGTGTGTGTCTTGGGATGGGGTAATAGGAAGTGGGTTTAGAGCTACATCATATCAATGATTTAAAACAGAACTGTACATGGTACAGCCCTTGAAAGTCCCAAAGAAGCTATTCCCAACACTGGAAACTTTGCATTGGCTTCTCTTCTCAGAAAACCCCAGACCCCACACACCACCCCATGCGTTTCTCTTCTGCTAAGGTACACGGGCACAGTTCCTCTTCTTCTTGGCCTTGCTCATGCTCCCCTCCTCCCCAGTCTAACAGTAATAACAGCTGACATTTATTTAGTGTCGATAATATCCCCAATAATTAAGAGCTTACCATGTGCCTAGAGCTATTTTAAGCATGTATTATTTAATCCATACAATTCTGTCAGTTGAGTATCATTGTGATCATCACCATTCTTATGAAGTATGAGACTTGGGCACAAGGAGGATTAAAGGAATATGACAAAGGTGACCACAGTAAGAACGTGGAGGCAGAACTCAGGGATAAGCAAGCTTGAGTTCCAGGTATGTGGCATGCTTCCCTAACCAGCTTTGTCTCTCTTTACCATAAACCCTCAGTCCTTCTTTTTCTTACCTTCCAAGACCCAAATTAAACCCCTCTCATTTTTTGGTGCTCAGAAATGTCAGCTTTCTTGTCTTGTTTTAACTAATCCCACAGCCTTGTTGAAAGCCGCCATCTCTGGGCCTCTGACCAATGCCCTTCGTTGGCCATCCCCCATTGCGCTTCCTGGGATGAACCTGTTTTTACCTGATTCTTATTCTCCCTGGGCAGGGTGGGCTGGATCATGCCTGGATTCTCTCCAAAGCCAGAGTCAGCAAACAGCTATCAAGACACAAGGAAAGAATGCAGGTGCCTTAGTGTCCCCTAGACTGTCCAATCAGACTGCCACCCATCTGAACAGAAATAACTTGATTAAAGGTGACTCACAGCCAAGTCATCCATTAATTTCCATCTGAAAATGTGCCATCCCCTAGAGTTTATTATAAAAGGATTGTACCTGTACCACTGTCTTCAACATCAAGAAGGGAATCAATGTACTAACCTTGAAATAAGAAAAAAAAAATTGAAGACCTTATTACTGTCTGTGGCAGTCACCTTCCAATTCTTTTACAGACTTACACTTCTGTGGCTTGTGTTTACTTTTCAGACTCATTTCCTAACAATCTCATGTCGGTTGCTGAAAAATCCCTTCCTGACAGAGAAAGCACAAAGGTAGTAATCACCTGACCTAGTGCTTCCGGATCCATAGTGGCCAAGGTAGTAGTGAAGCACAGCTCCTTATAGAGAAACTTGACCTCTGAAATCCACTACCATTTGTCTTAACCTCCTTTGGCACTAAACCCTGTCTCAGGACTAATCATGCCTGTTTCAGCACAGCTCCTTGAAGAACTGTAAGTGAGGCACAGAATGGAGTGGAGAACAATATTTTATAGGGAACAAGAGGAAAGTTTGAGGATCTTGTCATTTTAAATCATGGAGAGGTGATCATATAAATTCCTGGAATCTTAGAGATTCATTTTATTAGCTCTTAGAGGAAGAGTAGCAGAATATGGCACCATTTCAGTGGGATTGAAATTTGTCAATTCCTGTTGAGAACCCTGATTTTTCTTTAATGTCTATTTATTTATATTGAGAGAGAGAGCATGGGAAAGGGGCAGAGAGAGAGAGATAGAGGGAGAGAGAGAATCCCAAGCAGGCCCCACACTGTCAGCCCAGAGCTCGCAAACTGTAAGATCATGCTCCGGGCTGAAATAAAGAGTCGAATGCTTGACCAACTGAACCCCGAGAACACTGATTTTTATCTATTAGGTGTCCAGGTGTCAGCATGCTGTTCTAACATAAAAGATAAGATAAACGGGTGGAACGACTGCTATAAAGAAGACATGGGGCAACATAGTCACCCCACACATGGGGGCATGCGATCTCCAGGTGCTGCTGCAGGACGTTTGCACTTCCCTGGTGCAAAGATTCTCCCCAAATCAGCTAGTGGCTGTCTTGCTCCAAACAGGAGAAAAAGGTGGACAAAACACAGTGACTCTGTTGTTGAAGGAACAAACTGAAATTAGTGGGCTGACTGGAAAAGACAAACAGAAGAGAAAAGCTCTTCACCAAAAGTCTCCAAAGGAAACTTGGTTCTTGGTTCTTCTATAAAAAGGACTCTATGGACTGATGTTTTTGAGAAATACTACATTGAACTACATCCTTCTGGAAGAATCAATCATTGCTGCTTTGATATGCTAATATACACTTTAATCTTTGATTCAGAATTTCCCATGCTTACTTACTCATGGAAGAATTGTGTGTGTGCAATACTTTGATAATATCCCCATTCTGAGAAATGGTTAGATAATAATAGACTAAAAATTAGATTTAGTTGCAGGAACGAAAGACAGGAACATCAGGGCATATTACACTTGGAAATGTTGCCTCAAAATGAAGTGGTCCTCAAGATCCTTTGTTCTGGTTGAGTAGATAAAAAGACCAGAAAAACTAAGACAATTGTTGATGAGGGGGCACAGATGTTTAGGAATCTTAGGCAAGAACTCTTGACCAGAATTTACAACTTATTCCCTATTCTGTTCTTTCAACAGATTCTTTATGCTAACGAGCCTGGCATTATGGCTCATCATCATCTCCTTGCTTAATCACCCTTGATTGCCTCTGTTGTGCATTCATAACCTCAGGTTAAAGAATGCAGACAACCCTTTCCTCTTCCCTCACTGTGACAATGTATCATAATTGAGCCATTTCTGCCTCTCTGGTCACCGTCATATTCTCCCAAGTGCATCCTCTGTACATTAATCTGCTAGTTAAATATTGATAGCAAG
This sequence comes from Hyaena hyaena, assembly GCF_003009895.1. NCBI lineage: Eukaryota > Metazoa > Chordata > Mammalia > Carnivora > Hyaenidae > Hyaena > Hyaena hyaena. The sequence continues at coordinate 267,744 of NW_024081530.1, read as the reverse complement.
CAGCTCCCTTAATATTTACTTTGTTGCTCCATTATTGCTACATACAGGGTGATTATTTGTTTCTGTCTTCTCAGCCTGTTTAATCAGAACTGAGTCAACTTTCCTATGTTTAACCTTCTTGTCCAATCAGAGTCGGAGAGTGTTTGGAGTCTATTCTAACATCAGCTCTGAAATAATTCTCTATGGTTGGTGCATGTGCCGTCGTAGCCAGCAGGGGTCAGAAGGGCCTTTCTCTCTGGGGTCCAGTGGTTGGTAGTGAGAAAGGAAAACCCTAGAGGCACGGTGTGGAGTAGAAAAACTCTGAGCATGGTCTTCAAAGTGTGGCCTCAGAGAGAATCAGAGCCACCTGACAGCTTTTTAATTTTTTATGGAATGTTGGTGCTGGAGCTCCTACGATGGGTAAACTGGATGCAAGAGTGGTCAACCCAATAGGGACCATACAGAATTGGAGAAAGTGTCCCTACCAAAAATGAAGAAACCTGGGCGCAATCCCTGATCTTGATGAGAGTCTTTTGGAAGCTTTGGGGCAGGTAACTGAAGTCACTTCATTTGCCCCACAGTGTCATGTGAGAGCATCAAGTGCTAAATTGACAGGAAGCATCTTTGAAAACATACCATTCTCTGCTGCTAAGGCTTAGAAATGTAAATATCCTCCTCAAAGGCAAGCAAACAAATCCTTTTGCTTTAATCAGAATGGTGTGGGTGGTAGTCTTTAACTCTTGTTTTTCAATACCTGCCCCCAGCAGAAAGATCATGGTTGCCTTGTATAGGTGTGTATTTGGGAGACAGGGTGATGACTAAATTTAAGATACATTGGTGTTACTATCAAAAGAAAAAGATGAAACAGATGTCCTCTGGGCTGTTTCTAAGCCCTGGGTCTGGTTGGTTTATCGGTGACTTGAGAACTGTCTCTCTGCCTCTCCACTCTACAGAGGAAGAGGCAAGCAAGAAGTGACTCCTCCAGAAGGTCACTATCTGATTTTCAACAAGAGTGCCTTGCAGTGTAGAGATTTTAAGTAACATAGGAATGACATGCAAGCACTTGGTTTAAGGTTTCCCCAGTGGTTGCTGATAAGGTGAATAGTCCTTTGCATTGATAGAGTGAGTGGAACAACACAGTGCTAACTTTTCCATGTGATTCCTCCCATCCTCTGAGTCCTGGGAAATGCAAAGTATCTGTGGCACTAGTGACATCCACAGTCGTGGAAACTGGAACCTAAAGAACTATCTTCCAAGTAGTCCCCTCGTTTTGTGCCTGGCCCATTTCTTCGTTGTTTTTTTTAATTATTTCTCCAATGAATAAACTTCACTGGAGTTTATTATTTGATTAATAAACTCCATATTCTATCACACTGCCATACTTTTTGCAAATGATTAGACTCTCCTGCTTCCTCTTCCTCAGTTGATTGTCTTGGAATTTCCTACACATTCTTGGAGCTGCAATTTAAATTTCTCATTTGGTATAAGCCCTCCTAGTCCCTACAAGTGAGAGAGAGTTACCATCGAGTCCTCCTAGCACTTTGCACAAACTCTGTTTATGGCAACAGCACATTAACTTTATAACTATGTGTTTACTTCCTTTACTGATGAGCCTGTACACAATAAAATAAAACTCATTCCAGGTGGTTCAATAAGAGGGATTCAATCAATAAACTAGTTACAAATGTGTTGAAAGGGTTTATAAGCCACAGAAGGAACAATGAGACAAGGCAGAATTTGATGATACTGGAAGGTGCCAATGACTGCCAGGCCCAGAGGAACAGAGGCAAAAAGAGCTTTTATCAGAACCTAGAAGCCAGGGTGGGATCTAATCCATGAAATCTGGGCCCACTGGGACACCACCAGTAAGCAGATTGAGATGGGGACAGATATGCCAGCATCTCCCTAATACCCATCCTCCAATCTCCTGATGATGCTCCCACTGCCTTAACTGTGGCCCAAAGCCAGTTGCTAAGGGGACCTGGAGAAGGCAGCTTTCAGGAAAAGGTCTGAGGCTGGATCTGAGAGCAAAGGAGCAAGTGACTGGCTCAAATAGATTCCTCCCTCAGGAGACCCTGAGCTTCATTTTTGCATCCCAGGCACTAGAAAGACGCTACATGAATCTGTTGAGTAAAGTACTGAAAAAGTGAGACCTATTTTCTTTGTATTCTTGTCAAAGTGGCTTACACCTTTTTAGAAATATAGTATCCACTTGTTTGGCCTACCTTAAACCACTTTCTTTTTCTTCATCAAACTGAAAAGTACTCTTTTTTCCCCTTTAATGATGGGATTTCCATCTTTGTCTGTTGGCTTTTCACAGTTTCCACATGCCCGGAGTTCCAAGAGGAGATGATCAGAGGCAGCTGGTAATCTTGCTTGAAATTTGCATTGAGTTCAGTCATCAGTTCCCTAGGGCCCTGCTCCGTAGGCCAGTCAGGCTAAGAAAGGAGCTTCTTTGCTATCAGATACTTTTTAAGTCTTTTCATTACCAATTCACCAGGACCGCACGTAATGAGGTCTTGCAATAGCAGATAGGGAATTCATTTCTCAGCCAAGTGGCTGAACTTGTAGCTGCCACATTGTGGACCATTATCTATAATTACTTCATGGGTATTCCACAAAGATAATTTTCCTTGTGGGATAAAAAAGGCAGGTCTCTCTGAAGGTTTTATAGATTAAGCCAGGCCAAAGCAAAATGAGCTGGTGTTGATATCTAAGTGGGGGTGTTTCTTTTTTCCAGGATGAAACCATTTGGCTTCTGCCTTAACCATGAAGCCACCTTCGGTGAAGCAAGTGACAGTGACAACTGAGTGGTTGCATCATTACTAGTGTCTAAAACCCGGGGTTCCTGGCTCTTTGCCAGGCTTTATAGCAAATGCTCTATGCATGAGTTTCTATTTCAGTCATGGCATTCCTTATAACTTGCTCATAAATCAGCTGGTTTCCAGATGCCTTGCACAAATTCAGAGAAAGAAAAAATATAGGGGCGCCTGGGTGGTTCAGTCTGTTAGGCATCCGACTTCAGCTCATGTCATGATGTCATGGTTTGTGAGTTCAAGGCCCACATCAGGGCTCATTGCTCTCAGCACGGAGCCTGCATCAGATCCTCTGTCTCTGTCCCCTTGCCCCTCCTCTCAAAATTAAATAAACATAAAAAAAGAAAAGAAAAGAACATAGGCTCCTCCGTGGAGAAATGAATTCTGGAAGACTCAGTGCAAGGAAAGATAAGCCCTTGCCTGTGGAAGGTGGATGAGGAGACGGCAGGGGTGTGGCGGCACCAGCACAGGCTGCCTGAAAGCTGACCATGGGTGTCTCCTCCAACTCCATGTTGGGTGAAGTCACAGTGGTAGCTGGAATTGGATCAGAGTGGAAATATTTACACCATGCACACTGGCAAGCTCTACAAATCAGGGCTTCTTGCTTTTCCTTTCTCTTCAGGGATCTAGTTGTAAAACATTTACCAGTGCAGCACAAAGGGCTGAAGAATTCCAGTTTTTATTTACTTATAATTTTATTTTGGGGGGAGGGAGTGGCAGAGAGAGAGAGAGATGCAGAATATGAAGCAGGCTTCAGGCTCTGAGATGTCAGCACAGAGCCTGATGCAGGGCTTGAACTCACAGATTATGAGATCATGACCTGAGTCAAAGTTGGACCCTTAACCCACTGAGCCACCTGGGCGCCCCTGAAGAATTTCACTTTTGCAACACCTGTCTTTGATAGAGCCCACCAAATAAAGACCAGCAGGAACACATCTGCAGCCAAAAAATCCAGGTTGATTAGCTTGCTGCACCCAGGGCGATGGGACACCTCAATGACTTTGGAGCATCTCATGATGTTTAAGAGGGACTGGGAGGCACCTGCGTAGCTCAGTCAGTTGAGTGTTGGACTTTGGCTCAGGTCATAATCTCAGGGTTCATGAGTTTGAGGCCTGTATCAGACTCTGCACTGAGAGCCTGGAGCCTGCTTGGGAACTGCTCTCTCTCTCTCTCTCTCTGTCTCAAAATAAACACATAAACAAACAAACAAAAAGATGGACTGGGGAAGGGGAAACAGCACTACACTGGAAGCTGCTATGAGCAGCAGGTTAGAACCTGGCTTTTCAGGTGTCCTCCATTATTCAGGAGGCAGGAGAATGAAGCAGAGCTGTGGAAGCCCCTGGGTAAGGAGCTGTCCTCAGGTATGAGAGTAGTGACCTTCAAAAGGAGAGAGGTTAGCCATCATTTTGCAGCAGTGGTATTGCCTTGGAGATGCCCTGTCTATGCAGCCTTGGCCATGTCCCATCAGAAACTTTTTTTTTAAGTTCTATTAGGAACATCACAGTCTGATTAGCAGTGCTAAGAAGTGAACTCAGGGTCCTGTTTTCTTAGAAACTGCCAAGTTTAGATAACTGTAGAATGCTGCGTCCAAGCCTCTTGTTGCCTGGTTTGAATCCAAGGCTGCTTTCCCTGTGTCAAAGTGACCCACAGGCTTAGAACCTCCGGGCAAGAGCAGGGCATTCAGTCCCACCTACGTGAATCAAAAGCGATGCTTCTCAAAGTGTAAGATGTGAGAAAACACAGTTTCCCAGCATAATTTCACTGCTTTCAATGAACAAAAGCTGTTTTCCCAGGTTCATACCTTCTACCAACCTTCCTCCTGCTCACCATCACGTGCTTCAGACTTGCCAGTCCAGCCACTGGATTCACCAGGAACGTGGTGGCATTTTTGCTGAAAGGAAGCAGAGACCCAGTGAAAGCTTTTAAGACCTCTATGTCTTACACATCTTTTGTCTCCAGTGCCTGGCACCAAGTAAGTGCCTAATAAAAGGCTGGTGGAATGAAACCCTATGTGATGAGGGTCCTGGGGTCAGAAATGGGACTTTGGGCACTTCTCAGACCACCCTGTTTGGGCAGTCCTATGCTCTGTGCATTTATGGGTTGTTTGTTTATCCCTGCCAAGTTCCCTTTTCTGTCGAGAGGGCCACTCAGGTACCACACGGATAGGAAGGAACGTGTGGTATTTGCAGCTGTCCTCTCTAGGTGTGGCCTTTGATGCAAGTAAACATGCAGCCTGATTGTTTTCTATACTTCAAATCTGTAAGGCCACAGATGATCGGAAACCTTTCAGCAGGGTTTCTCTTATGCGGCCCACCAACCACCTGCCCCGGGATCACCCGAGGTGCTTATTTATAAAGTGCACATTCCCATCTCCAGCTACCTCGACTGAATTGGACCCATAGCATTGGACACCGGGATCTGTGGTTTTCACGACCTCACCTGCATGGTGTTTGTGCGCACTATGGTTTGAGAACAGCTCATCCAGATGGTGTGATTTTTTTTTTCCTGTAAGGTCTGCTCATCCAATGAAGAATCAAGAATCTACTGATTCACTTGTCCATTCGACCAACATTTACCGAGTGCCAGGGACAGAGTTACCTGCAGTGACAAAGATCCTCGGGGAGCTTATAGCCTTCCCGTCAACTCATCTGTCAGGGCTGTTTGCCATGATATGAGAGAGATCTTGTTTTCTTTTCTTTTTTAATTAATGAATTTATTTTTGATAGAGAGAGAGAGAACGGGGGGAGGGGCAGAGAGAGAATCCCAAGCACGCACAACACGCAGCTCCAACTCAAGACCCATGACCTAATGATCTGAGCTGCGATCAAGAGTCAGACCCTTAACCGACTGAGCCACCCAGGTGCCCTTTTTGTTTTCCTCTTTTAGACCAAAAAGAAAAACAATAGCATTATGCTTCCTGATCAATGATCAGAATCACTAATGTTTACAAACTAAGCTGTTTACAGCGATTATTTCTCAGAGGATGGGATGCTTGGGAGTAGGAATAGAGATATACTTCAAAGGACTGCCCCAGGTTTTATTGCATCCTCCACCCCAGTCCACTCTCCACGTCTTGACCTTGGTGACAGCTCAGTGCAGAGTCTGGCACCCAGCCTTATCCCCTTCTGCTGCCAGATGCCTCAGTATCTCCCAGGCTCTAATCATGGTCCTGGTGGTTGCCGAGGCAGGGACCTGAGCTCCCATGCCTTGGCTCCACCTGCCCAGATTCCCTGGAAAGTGTGCTTCTTCCATTACCTCCAGGCTCTGAGGATGCTGTCTGTAGTGTGAGGATCTCACTTGCTCAAAGGGCTAGTAGTGTCCCACATAGGGCACACTTTGACTAAAAGGGACAAGACAAGCAAGAGCCATCAGAGAAATACCTTGCCATCCCACCTCCAACTTGCACACTCTTGCACTGTTCCAGGCAAGGTGATTCCTAAGTCTGCTGGGAGATGCTTATCCCTTTCCTTTTTCCATTATTGCTGCCTTAGGGGGGCATCCTTAGGCGTTAGCATTTAAGCTTCACCTCAGGCTTTGTTTTTCCAGGAAACCAGGCAAAAATGACATCTCTATTTAAAAATTAATTTCTTCCAATTCATCTATTAAATTATTTAAAGTTTCTAACTTTGGCATTATGGTCGAGTGTCTGCCTCTGTTCTGAAGTTGAGGATGGTGCTTGCTCATATTTGTTTTTCCGCCCCAAGAATCATGCCCTCAAAATAGTAGCAAGTCAGTAAGCATTGCATTTGATTAAAAAATGCAAAATCTCTGCCTTCAAGAAGCTGTGACTAAATTTTCAGGCACCTGGTACCATCCTGGAAATGGGTTTGGTTTCCTCAACCAGTCAGTCACCTGGACAGTGAGCGAGAGCCACCCTATGTGGTCATGCAACAACAGGAGTAGAAAATGGGTGGGAGCCTGGCAAGAAAATAACAGAGGTTACAGATTGTACCTTTTAAATTCCCAAAATGAACCGCTAAGGGGACTGTGATTTTCCTGGGCTATGGAAATCACTGGTGCACCAGAGGATCCGCTGAATCACTTCTATACCAAGATCAATCAAGTGAAGCCACTGAGAAGCTCATCCCATATACAAGTGAATCTCTAGATTTTAATGTGCAAATTACCCACAACCTTATCTTTCAAAGAGCTTTTTACTTCATAGATTTTCATACAGTTACAATACTACTTTGGTTTTTATATTTTTGTGAAACACAGATTTTGCATCCAACATGGTTTTTGAAAATTGAAATTGAAATTATTCTAAAAGGCAGTCTCCTGCCCATGACTCCCCCCCCCCACCACCACACACACAGTCCCCAATGGTGTAGGCATGGTCCTCTGAGTTAACTATTAAGCAGCTCTTTTGGTTGTTCCCTCAAGTATTTAGAGTATTTTCCCTCTAAATACTCTATGTTCCCTCAAGTATTTCATGTTTCTAAACAACATATTGCTGATTCTAACTCTTGATTGTCCACTTTAGACATCAACTCTTAACATCCCACCGTGGTATATAGAAATATAGCATATTTCCTCATATCTCTGCTGCCTTCCCCCACCCTTCTGACTGGACTTTTCACAGGATTTAGCTGTATCAATAGTCAGTTGCATATGCCTATGTAATTATCGTTCACTACTGAGCCCATTAACACACAGGTCAATACTCCTGCCTACAAATTATTTTCCTGGGATTAATGATTGCTCCATTTAATTCATTTGCCTGATTTTCTTTGTATGTGTCCTGGTTTCTCTCCACATACTCCAGTAATTCTGTCAGATGTCTATAAATTTTCCTCTGCCATATGCTTATTAATACTTCCCCATCCACAGTTCTCCATCCTGTTTAGACAATGGCCTGGGGTCCTTCTGAGCATGCCTAATGGTTTATCTGTCATTCTGAGCCTCCTCCACTTTGGGGTCTTCTGTTTCTTAGATTATGTCTTGTCTAGTAAATGCAAGTGTAGAATAAAGACACCTGCTTGTAGGTAGGGACTCACATTATCCATTTTCCAAGGAAACTATTAGAGGATGTGATTTTTCCAATGAGAGAGCAAACTAGAAAAAGGAAGTCACAGAGGTTCAAAAACAGGAGAATGCTAAAGGAAGCTGAGTTGCTTCTCTGCCAGAACAAGACCTCTTTAATGCTGTCCTAAGGAGCAGACCATATATCAAATCACCATGCTGTCTACTCTAAATATCTTAATTTTGTATGTCAGTTATAACTCAATTAAACTTAAAAAAAGGAACTGAAAATGCTCTTAAAAAGTGTTTGATAGCACAGATTCTTTCTTAGTTTGATTGGCTCAGAGGAGGGCCATAGGGCAAAAATAAACTTAACAGAATTCAGTGTATTACCAGCATATTCTTACTGATTGGTAAGCAAAGAATCAGAGGTTGGCAATTATTCTCCCTGGGCACTCTGAAGGCCTTGATCTAAGTCTCCTGGCTTACAGTGTGACAATTGAGAAGTCCAGTGCTGTTTCCATTCCCAAACCTTTGCATGTGACCTGTTGCTGGAATCTTTTACGGTGATTTTAGTACCCCAAGTTCCACGATGCTATGCCTCTAGCTGCGTCTTTCTTTAGCCCTCAGTGTATCATTATGAGCACATCATGGGCCCTTGCAATCTAGACACTTATTTCCTTTCTGGGAAGTTGCCTTGGATTAATCCTTTTACAATTCTGTACATTTCATCTGCTTTACTTCCTGTTTCTGGAACTCTTTTCAGTAAGATACTCAATTTCCTGACTTAGTCTGTAAATTCCTAGTTCTTCATTTCCTTATCTCAATCTATCCTTTTATTCTTTTTATTCTAGATTATTTCCTTCTTTCTCTCCTAATCTTCCTAATAAAAAGGTGGAAAGAGTTTCCTAGTTTCAATTTCCATGATCTCTTTTCTGTTCTCTGATTATTCACTTTTTAAAAACTTATTTATTTATTTTGAAAGAGAGAGAGAGAGGGAGGGAGAGAATCCCAAACAGGTTCCGGGTTGTCATCATGGAGCCTGGTGCTCGGCTCAGTCTCACAAACCATGAGATCATGACCCAGGCTGAGATCAACAGTCAGACACCCAACTGACTCAGCCACCCAGAAGCCCTTTATTCCCTTTTTCATCTTTTTAAAAAATTATGGTAGAATGTATATAACATGAACATTTTCCCTTTAGCCATTTTAAATGTGCAATTCACTTGCATTAAGTATATTCATAATGTTGCACAAACACCACTATTAATTTCCAGAACTTTCTCACGATCCTGTACTAAAACTCTGTACTTGTTAAACAACAACTCCTGATTCATCCCCCTGCCCTGACCTCAGCAACCCTTGACAACCACCATTTTACTTTCTGTCTCTGTAAACTTGTCTACCTCACTTAAGTGAAATCACACATTTATCCCTTTGTGTCTGGCTATATCACCTAGCATGTTTTCAAGATTCATCCACATGCATCCGAATTTCATTCCTTTTTAAGGCTGAATAGTATCCCATTGCATGTATACACATTTTGTTTATCCTTCATCCATCAAGGAACATTCAGGCTGCTTCCACCCTTTGCAACGGTGAATAATGCTGCCATGAGCATCGGTGTACAAATAGCTTTGTATACATTAGTGAACAAACATATTCAAGTTTCAGCTTACAGTCATGGGAAATCTATAGCCCCAAAGTGGAATTTATGGGTCATATGTATGGCAATTCTGTTTTATTTGGGGCAGGGGTGAAGGGAGCCATAATGTTTCCCACAGTGACTCTACCATTTTACATTTCTAGATGCACAAGACTTCCAAGTTCTCCACATCCTCATCAACACTTGTTATTTTCTGATTTTCTAAATAATAGGCACCCTAGCAAGTGTGAAAAGCTACCTCATTGTGGTTTTGATTCCCATTTCTCTGATTAGTGATGTTAGGTAACTTCTCATGTGCTCATTGGCCATTTGTATTTTTTCTTTGGAGAAATACCTAGTGAAGTACTTTGCCCATTTTTACAGTGGGTTGTTTTTGTTGTTGAGTTTCAAGAGTTCTTTTTTTTTAAATTTTAATGTTTTTATTTATTTTTGAGAGGGAGGGAGTGACTGAACACATGCAGGGGAGGGGCAGAGACAGAGGGAGACACAGAATCCAAAGTAGACTCCAGGCTCTGAGCTAGCTGTCAGCACAGAACCCAATGCAGGACTCAAACTCATGAACCACAAGATCATGACCTGAGCTGAAGTCAGACTCAACCAACTGAACCACCCAGGTGTCCCTAAGAGTTCTTTTTATATAAAGGTTATTAATCTTTATCAGATATATTATTTGCAAATAGATTTCCCATTCTATGGGTTGACTTTTCAATCCCTGATAGTGTCCTTTGATGCACAAAAATTATAATAAGGTCCCAATTAATCTATTTTTTTCCTTTTGTGCCTCTGCTTTTGGTGTACGTCTTATTTCCTTTTTAATAATAATGCTATCTAGTTTGATGAATGCAATAGCATCTCTTGACTTGCAAGTATATGAATTTTCAAGTTTGCTTGTTTGATTTTCACATTTTCTTCTGTTCCCTGTATCATCTCGGTTTCTTACCACTGTTCCTGGTATTTATTTCTTTGGTTTTGGATTTGGTCTTGTCTTTCATACTGAAGGTTTTCCTTAAACACTTGCTAAGCCTTAGCAGTTATTCAGATTTAAAGGTGAACTATTGAAGCCTGATGGGGACTAACTCCATGAGGGACTGTGAACAAAATAAAATAATGGGCTTTACCCTAAGATGATAAAATGGCAGTTCAACCTTTTTAAGGTAAGTGTCACTAAGTGTCAATATATGCATTTCTCTGGGGCCTTTAGATTCTTCTTTAGAAGAATCTTCTATCATCTGACCTCCTGATTTGGGGACATTTTGTTGGCTACCAGTACTATGGAAGCAGGTGGGGGAAAGGGATACTTGAGCCCATCATTCACTGTAAATACATTTACTTAATATTCTTGTTTTTGTTTGTGTCCTCCTTTATTCCCCACCCTCTATATCTTTGTCTGACATGGTGGAGTTCAGAGCTTCTTGAGTTCAATTGTCCACAAGAAGAATGAACTTCTAGTTATTGATTAAAGAGTACCAGAGAAAAGGAAATGTACCTGGGGACCTAACCTTTCTTCTTGTAGAATTTCTACTGGCTTCCATATGATAGTACCTCTCTTAACATAGGCTGCTAAAACAAAATACGATAGACAAGATGGCTAATAAACAACAGAAATTTGCTTCTCATAATTTAGGAGGTTGGAAGTCCAAGATCAGTGTGCCCAGATGACTGGGTTCTGATCAAGATCTCTTCCAGGTTGCACACTGCTGGCCTCTCATAGCCTTCCACGGTGGAGAGCAGAGATGGGAGGCAAGCTCTCTGGGGACTCTTACAAGGGCACCAATTCCATTCATAAGGGCTCCAGACTCATGACCTCATCTAACCCTTGTACCTAATCCTACCTTCCCAAAGCCCTGCCTCATAATACCACTGCTCAGGCATTCAGGTTTCAACCTAGGAATCTTGCAGGGGACACATTCACTCCACAATAACATCTCACTGAACCCAATGTGTTTTAAAGCAATTATCTTGTGCCTTCAAATTCTGAGCCTCCCTCGGTGCTGAGGGCAAATCACCTCACCTTTCTATAGTATCTCCTCCTGAAATCTAGGTTTAGATCCCCCACTTTCCTAAGTCATTGACACCACCATGGGCTTCGCATTTCCTAAGAATTTGCCCGCTGTTGTCTTCTACTTCAAGAGTTTACTTTTTTTTTTTATTCCTTTGCTGGAACATTGGGAGAGGAAAAAGAGATGTATGAGGTCAATTTACCTTGTCTTGCCAGAAGTTTCTACTGTCTTCCTGAGTTCCTGCATGTCCTTTTCTTTGTGACTACTGTAGTTCACCATTTCCCAAATGCCATTTGGAGGAATAGTGGTTACACAGGCTGTTAATAAAGATGTACAAAGAAAGAATCTCATGGCCAAATAAGCATGGGATACATTGAATGATAGACACTTTCCAGGATTGCCTGTATCTTTCAAACAAGTACTACTTTTCAAGAATGCCACCAGGGGTACCGGGGTGCCTCAGCTGGTCAAGTGTCTGACTCTTGATTTTGGTTCAGGTCATGATCTCACAGTTTGTGAGATCTAACCCCGTGTCAAGCTTGCCTGGCCTCCTTCTAATTTCCTAATTTCCTCCTTCTCTCCTCCCTCTCTGCCTCTCTTCCCACTTGTGTGCATTCTCTCTTTCTCTCAAAATAATTAAATAAACATTTAAAATAAAAAAAAGAAATGCCACCAGAGCCAGCTTAAAATTCACATAAGAAAACCATTCTCATTGCTTTATGGCACACCTCTTTTGTGAACACACACACACACACACGTACACACACAATTTATATTAGACTCATCTTACACATCTGAGTTCCCAGATTTGGTTCTAAATTATTTTAGATCTAAAATATTCAAAAGAATGTGCTTTGGTCTCTGAAGAATTCCAAACATGTTGTAAGTGATGACATAGTCAGCTTAAGTCTAGAGCCACGAAAGATAAGTACTTTGGAAGGAACAGCATGTAACTGAATGCACAGCCCTGCTTATGAATATTTTGTAAGTCTTTTGATTTTATGGCTACATGTCATATACTCAAATGAGACAATCCTGTACAGCAGCTTCCAACTTCCTGAAAAAAAATAATTTCCTCAATGACCAGTGAAGTCTTCTCTTCTGACAGGCATCAAAATCAGCAAGGGTTTTTGGGCTCTGTTTTCTTTATTCTTTCTGTTAAGCTCTTCTTATGAAGTTGTCCCACATTTGATGTGTTCTTTGTTAAATACCACTCATTCTCTGCCAATGTAGAAAAACATGCTTTAGTTCTACTGCTACAGCTGAAAGGGAGGATAAAAGAAGGTCTGGGATTTTTTTTCCAGAGTGGGTGGGGCAAAGCATTTCCAAAGGCACCCAGTGATTTTCTCCATTCCCAATTTTGACATTTCTTTCATGGTTCGTCTCTTTTCTAAGGAAAAGACGTTTCTTGTATGCCAAAATGCCACTTGTTACAAATGCAGTCAGCATCCCTGGAGCACTCATAGGGGAACTTCATGATCTGCTGAAGTGTCTGGCTGACACACGGTGCGACTCAGCTGCCAGGACCCTAAATGAACGCCGATTACAATTAAATGCAAATTAGTTGCAGCAGTTCGTACATAATTTCTTCAGCTGCCTCTATATTCCAAGGCACAAATGCCATTCCAGACTGTTGTAATTAATTACCCCCAGATAAGTGTGCAGTAAGGATATCCCTATCATTTCATTTTTCATCATTGATTTACACATCTGACATGGGGAGCAGGTAGTTTGCCAGTTAGGCAGTTTAATTAGGTTAATTGACACAGCCACGTGTATCTTACAGAAGTCACTAGACTCTTTGCTACCCAGGCACCTTGTCTTTATGCAGTGCAGCACACTCAGGCTGGACTACAACTGGAACCAGGCACAAATCCTGTGGTGGGTAACCTTGCCCTCTGTCAGTCCCGTGCACAGTGGTAATAAGCATTGTACGTGCTTATTACATTTGTTAAATAAATGGATGGATGAATGTTCTAGAGCCTTACTTTCATCACTATGAGGCTTGGCTTCCACAGGAAGTTGGAGAAGCTCTATGAATGAAGGAGCTAGAGGGTGTGCAGAGAGAAAAGCTGGTGAAGACAGAGCCTGCGGCCAAGTGTCCAATCTTGCCACATTTCTGCAGCTACCAAGCCAAGCCTCAGGTCTGTCTAGCCTGGGGGTTCTACTGGAATGTGTTAAAGGTGGAGAGTGTCAAAATGCCATCTGGGCACCACATGGTCGCACTCTCCCTTTAAGCAGAACCTCAAGTGTTCGCAGCAGGATGCTGCTTTCTCTGCCAACACCCTACAAAGTGTCTTTGCAGATGTCTCCATTTGACCAGTGAGCATTACAATGGGCCCATTCATGAAATGAAAAAGTGCCTTATTGCACATGGCAGACATTTCTCTCTACACCCAAAATGTGGGCTTTCCAGCCATCATTGTCCCTTTCAAGTGGTTGCACAAGGGCTGTATTTTCTAAGCTCATCTTACATCTAGATGGCTTCATTTGACAACTTCTCACCCATATAATTGTGGCAGATTGTATGATCTAAAGTCATCCACACCAAGAGGTCCCATTTGGACATAGTTTTATAATGTGATGCTGTATTCCTATATCAAGCAGTGAGCTCTGTGTTCTCTCCCTTTCATCTGGGTGAGCTTGTGAGGTTTATCAGGCCAAATCATAAAAGGTGACACAGCTTCTTCCCAGACCTCTTGGGATACTCATGCTGTGTGGCATGAATCACCATGCTGTATGGCAGCCCAGCAGCCACATGGAAAGTCCAAGTGTAGATGTTGTGGCTACAGTCATAGCTGATGTACCAGCAGACACCAGCCTACAATAGAAAGAGGTGAGTTAGCCAACAGCTCTAGCCCTCAGCCTTCAAGCCATCCCAGGAGACACCACACAGAGAAGAAGTAAGCTGTCCCCGCAAATCCCTGTCCAAATCATAAATACGTGAGCAAAGCAAATGTCATTGTTGTAAGCCACTAAGTTTGGGTGATTTGTTACACCAGAACCAGAACAGGCATGTGAGTGAAATTAATATATGTCACTTCCAAAATGAGGCATTGAAGAACTAGGGGTGTCTTCTCCATATCTTCTCTCTTTCCCCAAAGTCTTAGGGCAGCTGGACTGTAAGAGGGAGTGACCCAAGTATCTTGGTTGCCATGCTGTGGCAAGTTTTCCATTACTCAAGAATGCCTGCATCAAACTGTTCTGGAGATAGAAATAAATTTTTGTTGTGTTAAGACATTAAAATTAAAGGGTTTGTATTTTTACAGCATCTAGGGTTATCCTAATTAACTCAATACATTCTTTCTAGTCTCCCCCAAATCTTCTACTCCAACCATTATCTTCCTCTCCTTTATTTTCCCAGTTATCTGTGTCATACTGACTGTTGTCACTTGGGTTTCTGTTCACTTATCCTCACACCTATAGGTGAGTCCTGTGTGTCCTCAGAAGGATAATACTTAAAAACTTCACATCTCCTGGCGGATGTATTGCCAGAGGCAAAGGAAGGATAGGAACTCTCACCTCTTATCTCTCAACACCTCAATGACAAAGACAGCACTGGCACAGGACACAGAGGAAAAGAACCACTACGGTCCGTAGAATAAACCAACACAGGTCAGCAGACTGGATCACTAAGCTCCCTTCCAGAGGCAGTCTTGTATAATGAAGCCAAAACTGGCACACACAGACCATTAGGAGTAGACCATGTTGATATCCTTGCCCCATTACATAACCAGTTCAGGTGGGTAGATCTTTGGTTCCCATGGGCTTTGGTGCCAGCTAGAAGGCTAAAAATTTAGAGGTACAGGGTGGCATCTGCACCCTCACATCTAGTGCCTCTTCCATAGGTGTCTGGGATCTGGGTCTAGTGCTTATTTCCTCAGCTCTCCATTGACAAGAATCTTCCTGCTTCCCTGGTTCTCAAGGATCACTCACCCAACCCTCCTATGTAATAACAATGAAATGTCCTATAGCATCATGTCTGATACTTGGGAACACAAAAGCAGAGAATGCTGGCTCATTTTTAAATATTAATATTAGTTGGTGCTACAGGAAGCTTCAATGTGTCTCCTTTTGCACTTCTTTCTTTGTATTATTATTTTTAAATATCATTTATTGTTCAATTGGCTAACGTACAGTTTGTAAAGTGTGCTCTTGGTTTTGGGGGTAGATTCCCATGGTTCATTGCTTAGATACAACACCAAATGCTCATCCCAACACCAAATGCTCATCCCAACAATGCTCATCCTCAATGCCCCTCACCCATTTTCCTCTCTCTCCCACCTCGCCATCCACCCTCAGTTTGTCCTTCTGCATTTCTGAATGCTCAGAGATCCTCAAAGGTCTTGCCCTCTGCCTAGTATTAAAATTTACTCCCTACTCTGGAATGTGCTTGGAAAAAACTGGAGAAATTCTGCTGGGGAGCTCAGATTGTGTCCCTGACACTGTGGAGGGGAATCTTGGTGTGAACCATGCTGTTCCAGGAAGTGGCTTTTCGAATGTTCAGCATAAAATATGTTCAGCATAATATATCAGTGCCTGCCCTGACCTGATACCTTCCCCGTGTATCTTCCTACGCCAGGGGACCTGCCCTTCATCCACCCGCAGCTTCCTTCCTGATGATACCTCTCACCCCTATTACTTAATAGCTGCCTAAAGCCTTCTCTGCTGAATTTTTTCTTTTTCTTTTCAACACTGAATGACAGCTGCCCACAGAGCACTTGGGATCCAATCCAAGATGAGAAAGCTTTACCACTAAATGGAAAAGTACAATAAAAATACCCTTGGTTCATGTTTACTTTTTGAATTACCTTATCAGTGAGTTCCAAATCCTCTAAACTCACAACTGCCTGGCATTTTGGGGAGTATGATCACAAGCCAAGGTCTATGGGGTTCACTCTGGATGTTGCTAGCCCCACAACAGTATGAGACCAGATCACGTGCTATTTCCCCAAATGGCCTGTGGGAGAATTTTTTTGTTTTTTATGCTTCAATGGAGACCACAGACTGGAATTTGGCTTTTCACAGTTCATTCCTAAGTTGAACAAACCCCTTTTCTATGGGGACCTCAAGAATGTTAGAGATTCCCTCATCTTTCCATAGTTCCAAGCATGGTCTAATCTCTTATCTCTTCATGAGCTGTTTGGCTCATGCTGTTTTGATTTCACCGGAACGGCTGAGCCTCTGAGATCCCTAGCTCTGGCCTCCTTTCTTCAATGGGTCCCTCTGGGCCTCTGGGCTTAATGTCTTCAATGGAGATCTTGTGGGATAATGTTTCCAAATTTGTTTTCCAGAGCCTCAGCCCCTGGGAGCAGACTTGCCTGGGTTTTGTCAGCCCCTGCCCGGCCCCTCCCCATCAATCTCTTCCCACCCTCCTTCCCCTCCATCAGCAGCTCTGTCCCCGTTGGCTCCATCACTCACTGCTGACCTTGAAGAAGCGATAAAGGCTTTGGTGGCTGTGCTCAGCCAGGGTGACGCAAAGGTGCCAAAAGCCAATTTCTAGGTTTCAGCCACGACTATCTTTCACTATCTCCTAAAAGATTTGAGGGTTTTAAAGGCTTTGTCAATCCAGGAAACCTCTTTCCACTCATCTCTGTCCTTGAAACTCCTCAGTAAAGCACCAACTCCCTGTTGACAAGACTCTATCTTCTTAGTAATGGAGCCAAGCATGATCTACTTTTGTGCTGCCCAGCACTGGGTGAATGGTGGCCTCACTGGACCCCCAAGATTAGGTCTAGCCATTACCCCATTTCCGATATTCTAGTCAGCCTGAAAACTATGTAGGGATTGAGGGTCTTCCTAGGTGCCCCCCCCCCAGCAGTGCTGCCCCCTCCTCTCCTAAAGACATGGGTCCTGTTTCCAACCCCAGGTTGGTTGGGCAAATACAAGCATCTGTCCAAAGCAAATGAGCCGAGAGCCTTGACAGATCCAGGTTCTTTAGGAAATCAGATGAAAAGGGATGTAAATCAGAGATGAAGCTCATTATGCTTTAGACCCAGCATCACTCAGGCCACAGGCTCACAGCTGTGGGACTATTTTTTGCTTTCAAGTTATACAGTCAAGTTTCAAAACTGACCCTCCACACCTTGCCTAGCACATTGCACAAGCAGAGGCTGTTAAAGGCTTAGAGTCACAAAGGAAATGAAGGACAGACTGTTCTGACATTGTATTTCCCAGAAACAGACCCTCACACCAGAGAGGATGGCTTGATCAAAGCCACCTTAGAGTCACTGGAGCTCTCAGTTTAGGAGCACTTACAAAACAGGGGGGCTTTAATCAGGGGAAAGACACTGTCCCTGGCCTCAAGGAAGCCCCAGCCTATTCAGCAAGATGAGTTTGGAAAACCCAAGCTTCTCCCACACCCAGCCCCCAACCCACGTCACTGAGAATTTCTGGAGTTGGGCCTCAGGATATGCATTTTTTAGACACCACAGATTATCCTGATATTCACTCTAGGGTGGGAAGTCCTGGAAATACACACCAAAGAATGTGATGGCAGAATGAAGGAGGAGCAGCTTACCTATCCAGAGGGAAGGAGAGAAGAGTGCAGAGGGCCAGGGGAGTTAAGTAAAGAAATCATTCATTCATTAATTCATTTATTTAAGAATTCAAGGGGCGCCTGAGTGGCTTAGTTAGTTAAGCATTCGACTTCGGCTCAGGTCATGATCTCATGGTTTGTGGGTTCGATCCCCACGTTGGGCTTTATGCTGACAGCTCAGAGCCTGGACCCTGGTTTGTATTCTGTCTCCCTCTCTCTGCCCCTCCCCCATTCACATTCTGTCTCTGTCTCTTTCTCAAAATAAGTAAACATTAAAATATTCTTTTAATTCAATAATTTAAGAATCCATTTATTGAGAATTGATTATATGTCAACCACTCTTCTGAGTACATAAAACAGATTTTAAAAAATCCTTGTTCTGGGGCACCTGGGTGGCTCAGTCAGTTAAGTGTCTGACTCTTGATTTCAGCTCATGTCATGATCTCACAGTTTTGTGGGATTGAGCCTTATGTTGGGCTCCTCATAGACAGTAGAGCCTGCTTGGGATTCTCTCTCCCTCTCTCTCTACCCTTCCCCTGCTTGCATGCTCTCTCTTTCTCTCTCAAAATAAATAAATAAACCTTAAAATAATCCTTCTTCTCACGGGGATGATGGACGTTGGTCTCCATGAATAAGGTCCAGCTTGGGGAGAGGTGAGGGAGGGAGAGCAGATTCTCCATTCTGTGAAATTGAGGAACCCAAGGCTTTGACACTTATAAACGGCAGATGGTAGGTGCAAGGCAGGCCTCCTGACCCTACTGCCACATAAAGGGATCAGTTAAGATGAGGTCATAGAGCCCTGGCAAAACCCACGCAGATGTTGGCATTTAAAGTGGATGAGAGTTTACCCCTTCAGTTATTTTTCCCTTCCTAACAAAACTTTATGGGGTTATAAATGCACCCATCTTTTTGCTCAGCACTTTTAGTATTACCTTCTAGGCCTATTGAACAGACCTTCATCTACACAAATAACACAATTCCCTTAAGGAATTCAAGACATTTTAGAAACTGCAATCAAATTTGTAATATAAGGCAAAGCAAAGCATAACAAAAAAAAACAAACAACAAAAAACATCATGTAACCATTTTTTATTATGCAAAGCTATAATTAAGAATAAAATTAGGCAAATATACAAGGAAAGAGCAGAGAGTTTATCAGTGCATTACTTTCAGAACAAAATATAAAAGCAAACAAGTGTATTCAGAGGATTTTTTTAATATGTGTGATATCCCAGACAAATTGAAAAATTCCTGTTTTAACAAAAAAATTATCCTCCACTAGAGAAGTAAAGCATGGAATTCATTGGTACTTTCCAGCAATTTCTTTCTTTCAATTCTATACTGGCTACAGGAAAGCATACACTTTGTTATGACAATTTAATACCAGCTTGGTTTTAAGAGGGAAACTGAGATACATATATACCTACCCATGGTTACTTCCGTTCAAAGAGAAAACAAACCCCAAATGCTTGAAGTAATAACAACGGTTAGTTTTATTTCACTGCTGATAACAGTGTCGTTTCATAGGTAGAAGATACAAAAACAAGACGGTGTGTGACTTCTGTTTCAGCAGATAGATAGGTCCATGTACTTCACTTCTCTGACAGTGGCTCCTACCTCTCTGCCTGGCCATCACTCAGCTCCTACTAGTTACTCCACCTCAATGCCACTTCCCATGGGCACAACTTAAACCTTGTCATCATCTGCCACATGTTCTGTGCCCCTGTCTTGACCTCCCTGTCCCCTCAGTTCTTCCTCTTGTGCCCCCCTTTTCATCTTGTTTACCCTTCCAGCCATCCCTACTCAGGAGAGTTGCTCTTCTTCTCTCACTTACACCTCTCCCATCTTGTTCTGCTACTCTGTCTTTAGAATCTCCTCTCCTTCTCTCACCTCTCCACCAAGCTGGACCCTATTCAAGGAGATCAAGTCTTGCCATTTCCATGAGAACAGGGATTTTTAAAAAAATATCTGTTTAATTCACTGCCATAGTCCCAGCACCCAAAAGAGTGGCTGGCACATAATCAGTTCTCAATAAATACCTACTGAATGAATGAATACACAACTGCACTACTTAACCCCCCCAGTCCTCCACACTATTCTGTCTTTCCCATTTGATGAGAGACCTGCCCCCCGCCCCCCCGGTTTTGTTTTCTTTTCACATTCTGTGTTTACTTCCAGGACTTCTCAATCTTGAGTGAAGTCTGGTGCATAGCAAACACTTGCCATGGGTAGCTGTGTGAATATCATGATCCTAATGTCTATGGGTCTTCTTCTCCTCATCCCCAGCAACCCAAGAGTCTGGCAATCAATCCCAAAGCCCCCTTCACAGCTTCTCCCACACAGTGGAAACTCAACTTGTGGGGGAACTAACATTCTGGCCAAAAACCCTAGACCCCTGTGGCAGTATGGTAGCATCCACATGGAGTCCTAAATAATCCTAGAAAAGAAAAGTCTTGTGTTTTGATCTGTATGGTTTTCCAAAGGAAGCTAGTATATTTAAGAGGGAAGAGCATTGGGTTTGGAGACCTGAGACTGGACTTTGTGATATAAGGAGACTCACTTAACTTTTGCTAATTGTCTTCATCTGCAAAAGAGGATATTATGAATAGCCAACTCCAGGGTTTTTGTTAGGATTACATATAAATGTAAAAATTCAGTATAAACATTGACAAAAAAAAATAGAGGGATAAGTCAAAACATAAGTAAGGATTCCTTAATGATTACTAAGTAATCTATGTATTTCTTCTCTTTCTTATCACCTTCCCAAACTACCCACACAGCCAACCCCTTGGTCACTTCACTGCATCTTCCAACAGAAAGGATGTATAAGAAATAGTATTCTTACTCTTAAATCCTAATACATTACTTAATGAAAGACAGAAGTTATGTCTGTTTGGGTTGAAACAAGTTTTATGAGCAAGTTGCAGATTGCTCGGTTAGCCATGCCCGCCCCACAGTTTCCATGGAGAGGGGCTGCACTCTGCACCTGGAGCATAGACCTGTCTCCTGTCATGTTGTATCCGAGTCAGCTCTTCATTTTACACGAGCAGACTTTCTCTTCAAAACACTCCCATTTTGCTACTACATGACCCCCTCTCGTCCAAGGGAGTTTGCCACACACCACTCCTCAACACGGGTCTGTGCTCATAATTGCATCATCTTCTCGCCTTGGCACATCTACGCAAATAGCTTTGATTAGTTTCAGTCACTCTTAACAGTAACAGTTGTGTCTGCCAAGGAGGCTAAACTTGTGCTTAGACTAAACCAATTAGCAGCAAGAACCCCACTCCCCCTGCCTTTCTGTGCTGCTCCTGCATCGATGCCTGCATTGGCAGCATGAGCAATTGCCACAGTGGCTGTGCCAAGTTCTAAGCTAGGACCTTTCAAAGCCCTTTCTTGGCCACTGTCCTTGCTGGACACAACCTTTGAGAGCACCGGTTGGTCTGCACTGAGCCTAGCCATCTCTGTCATGAACGAACTTTTCTGTAAGGTGCTTTTCTGATGGTTTTTGTTGCTTATATCACAGTTGAATGCCAGCCTCAACTTTTAGCTTCACCCAGTAGAGCAAAGCGGTGACATGGTTGTTTTAAATGTTATTCCAGTTATATAATATGCTTTACACTGTGAAACACAGTGAATATGTAAAAGCCTCCAATTTTAGGTCAGTGCCAAGAGGCTGCACTGGTAATAGATGAGCCACAGGGTGTGTGTAAGCTGGCAGATAAGCTGGAAGTGAAAGTGGCTGCTTTGCCACCTCCAGTCCCTTTGGGCTGGCTGTGCCTCAGAGCTGAGCTCCAAACACAATCTAGAGATGACTGGTTATCTCCTGTTTGTTGATGATCGTTGACTGGAAAGTATTATTGAGTGTTGAACTGGCACAATCTTACCTTGAAATGACTAGGCTTGTGTGACGAGAATGAGTCACAGGCACTGCCAACTTTCAGGCACAGGCCCCAGAGTTGGGTTTTTATTACCAAGTTGAGGGTTCAGACGCCATCCAGTTGGGACTCAAGGGCGGCCTATTCCATCTTCATTACAAAGGAGGTGACAAAGTTGAGCACAGCACAGGGTGGATGACAATTTTTATCCCCTGGGAAAAGTAAGATTTTTTTTTGTTTTTTTGCCCCTGCTCATCATTTCTGGTAAAGATTTAGCAAGTCTATGGGTGCCTTTGCTTCTTGCTCATAGCCAGAACTGAGTCCTAACTGATAGTTGGAGAATTCGTTCCTTTCCTTACTTGGTCACCAGATCCTAACTCTGAAACCTCAGGAGATTTGCCTTCAATGACCAGCATATCTTCTTTCTCTTCCCTTTGTATTTTATTTCCAAGGGGGAAGATAGTAGTGGTATGGCACATTTTTATTTAATTAGCTAAAAGGCTCTGTGTCTACCTCCACTTCCCATAAATTAATACCCACTGTAACATGCCATGTATAGAAACATCCAAGGTTAGGTTTAGCATGTCAAGAACTAGAGTTTGATCTTCATCATTAGTCCCTGTCCTGTCCAAAGGAAGCAAGTTACTGAATAGACCAAAAACAAAGATCTGTGAATCATGTAACATCACATAAGCAAAGCAAAGTAGGAATCACATTGTCTCCAGCTAAGATGAGCAGCTGCTGGACTAGTTTCCAACTGCTCTGCTATTGATAAAATCAGGATTCTTGTGGGAACTAGGGAGGGACATCCAATCCAGTTTGGATGAACATTAGATGGAGGCCACCCCTGCATGGAGCCCCAAGGTTCAATAGGGATTAGCCATTTGCAGGGTGTGAGGTTATCATTTAGAGAGAGCAGCAAACATGAAATCTCAGAGAAGTAAGGAAGTTCAGCATAGCTACAGAGGTGGAGAGCAGTGAATGAAGGCTCTATAGAGGAAGATAGGACTGGATCAAGAAGGGCCTGTGTGGCTTGCAGGAAGGAGTTTAAGCAGGGAAGCAACATGATCAGAAGTGCAGTTTATAGAGCTCACTCTGGTGGAGGAGTTAAGGAGGTAAGAGTAGAAATAGAGCTGTCAGTAGGGAAGCCAGGAAAGAAACATGGATTACTTGGAACCTAGCAGTGCTGGTAATGGGGAAAGAAGACAGAACAGAGGAATGGTGAGATGCTCAATGATACGTGGGGGTTGGTGAGGAACCAGAGGTGCATCTGGTCTCCAAGGCTTGGGGCTTGAGCATCTAGAGGAACATCAGAGCCATTTGCTAAGACTAGGCACACAGCAGGGGGAGTGGGTCAATAGGAGCAGGGTATGAAGGGAGAATGTAGTGATGACGAGTTTCATTTGAGAATGTTAACATGTTAAACTGGAAGCTCCTGGGCTCCTCAATTTCTGGTCAAATCAGCATGCACATGTTTGGTCTAATTGCACAGGCTTAGGTAGTTGTAACCGCTTCTGTGCCCTATGTGACCTTCACCACCACCCCTCCCCTGCCCCCAGTAACATAGACTGCAACCTAGTATAGTGCAGGACTAGGGGATACTGGTGAGCTACTGGCATTCTGTGAATCATAAACAACAAAGGAGCTGCATTAGTGTACACCATCAAAATGCTATGCAGTTCATGCAGTCCTAATATAAAGGACTATAATGATTTTTGCCACACAAAGCAAAAACTATAGCTCCATTACAAATTCTGAAAGAGCTGACTGCTAGCATTCAATATTGCTACACTAGTAAAAATTTCAAGATTCAGGTAGCCAACGAGTAAATAATTAATTGTGTTTATTATGTGAAAAGGCATCTAGGAGACACAAAGAGGTGGTGATGGTCCACATCCTGAAAGAATTTGTAATTTTAAAGGCATTTATGAATACAAATGGCTATAGATAAAGGTAATATTTCATACGTATCAATGGCCAGCCATCAGCGAAGCCCCAGGGTCGGAGAGATTAATTGTGATTGGGATGGTTGGGAAGTCATGAGGGCCTTTGCAAGCCTGGGGTGGCATGGGTTACCCATGCTTTCTGAATCAGACTGCACCTTTGAGCAAGAGTAGGATTTCATTCTAGATGCCACGCAGGGTCTTACTGCCACCACGAAATGAAAAGATCACAATCAAGTCTCAAGTGCACACACTAAGTCAAATCACCTTAAACTGTCGTTTTGTATAGATAAAAATGGTCAAATATCAACAATCTCATGAAGCTCAATATAATAATCCTCTCTGATCTGAAGCCTCAGTTCTTTGAACCCTAACATGTGTTATAACTCCCACAGCCTGCTGAAGAGGCATGGCTGGTGGTCATTACCGGCAGCTTCACATCAGCTTCCAAGGGAGGAGCAACATTCCAAGGAGCCGGTTCTTGCCACTGGAACAAATTCACACGGTTGGAAGCCTATGGACAGTTTGGAAAACTCACTGGTGACATCTACGTCATTCCCCAGATTCAATTCCCAGTCTTGTGGACAGCGAAGGAAAATCAATTCTATTACATCACATTCCTGATGGCAAATGATCCTGACAGTTTCTTGCAGCTGAAATTCTCACTAAAACAAATTCTTCTAAGCCTCAGCAGCTTCTGTGAAATCCATGTTAACTTCCTGCTTAATCTTTTGTGGAGGAGATTAATCACAAGCACACTGCCACTGTCTCAACCTTGCTTTGCTAAAACTTGCCCGGTGTGGAAAAAACCCAGTTTGATCCCAGACTTGCATCCCGCAGGAGAGTCCTGTAAAGGCCAGAGCTGAGTCAGGCCTTTTGAAGCACACATGCTTTTTGGAGCTGACTGATTACTGATGCTGTCACCTGATGAGGATGTAAAGATTCCCGGAAGCTGAGGTCATGAACCTAGAGCTTATTTTTAAAACTGTAATATCAGAGAACCTTTTCAATATCCATGTGGGGATGAGAAGAAACACTTTTTTATATATAAATAATTTAAATGGCTATGTTTTGGCCCTGCCCAGGATGGTGGATTCAACCATAGCTTGTCTATGGGATTACAGTGCACAGCATATTTGAATTCACCCCACAAATGGCCTTGTTTCTTTTTTAAAGGGACAGGCTCATTCTAGAATTAGAAAGAAAAATGCTTTGCAAACCCAAAGATCTCCGAAATGTTTGCAGACATGACTTCATTGGCCCCCACAGCACCTTTTATAGCTCCTGTTTGGCTTGGCTCAGATGCTGAGGCAAAGTGGGGAGCTGAGCCAAGGTCATCCCCCCTACACTTGCACTGGCAGGGTATGCCTCGCACAGGATGGCACACGCGCTGTGACAGCCAGAGAAAAGGCTGCCTCAGCAGCTTGGTGGGATTAGTAACTGCTTTCCTTCTGCCCCCATGGCACCAAATGTGGGCAGGAGAGAAAAGAAAAATACTGTTAGAGCTGACTCCAGCGGTCGAATGATTTGGTGATTTGGAGCCTGCAAGTTCCTCAGAGGCTCTCTGAAGCTGCCCGGCTGGGTTGGTCAGGGCCGTTTGGAGAAGGCTCCGGACCCTTGGGCATCCCTTTAGCAAGCTCAGCTCTGACTTTCTGTTCCTAAGCTGTAGTCCAATCTCCTGCTTCTGTGCATGAGGAAAGTGGAGCCTAGCCGGGTAAGGGTCCCTTCTAAGGTCACAAGGGGATGGCAGCAAGCCAGATCTCTTCGTTTCAAAACACTGGGCGAGGAAGAAAATTTGGGCAAGCAGAAGGGAGACAAAGGGAGAAAAGGGGTAAGATGGAAGAAAATGGGCAGAGGAGAAAATAAAGTGTTGGAAGTGTCAGAAGCTTTTGTGTCCTTGACAGTGGTCGGAGGCCTGCTGGGACCACCCTGTGTGTACGCGTGTGTGGCCTGCACGCGGCCTGACTGGCAGTCTTGTGGGAACCTGCCACATGGGAAGTGGCTCCGGGCATCCAAGGGAAGCATGAACCCCAGCCCCCATCCCTGCAGGAATGGAGACTCGGGAACTGAGCGCCACCCCTGGCCCAGTCTTTATGCATACAATGGATGCCCTTCCGCCTGCCCTTTGCTTTTGATCCCAAACGAGAATCTACCACGTAATTTAAAAACAAAGTGGGCGGGGGGGGGGGGTTGGGGGGGGAGGGCTGAGAGGGACGTAACATTATTTTCCCCAACACTTGAACTCTAAATGTCTATTCTGGGACCCGGTGTGTGTGTTTGAGGGAAGAGGACAGTTTGTTTTTGTTTTTCTAATGGTGGCTAGTGAAGGTTTTCTGGACGGCCTGAACTCCAAGGGGAGACAGTGCTTTCCTGAGCCTTGCGCCGCACCTACTGAGAAGGCTATGGCAGTTCCTCTGCAGGGAACAGAGAAGTATGATCGCCAGGACCGCTGGTTAGAGTGGGGGGAGCTCCAGGGGCCCGAAGCTCCTGCAACAGCAGAAGCTGTCGTGCTACATCCTGCCTCTGGGGTCACACACGGCACTTGTTCAGTAAGGACGTGTGGTCAGAAATGCACATGGATAGAAAAGAGTAAGTCTTTGTGTCTCTGACTGAAGGTGATTACCAAAGGCTCAGTGTATCAACTGACTCTTGCAGCGGTTAAGAGGGACCCTGAAAGTGAATGTTTTATCTTGCTTTGCATGCTGTTTTTCCTCCATGACTCCCAAACTAGGCTACACTCTCCCTGAGGTCAAGAGTCTTCTGATCGATGGTCCTCCTTTCTGGAGCTGCAGAAGGCAGTCCCAGATAGCCCAGCTGTCCCCTGGGTGAGCATGAACATGGCAGAGATCTGGTCATTGGTTACAACTGCGAGGATAAGAGGCAAAGTGGAGTGTCTGAATGTCCTTGTCAGGCAGGAAGTGTGAGCTGGTCTTCTTCATATGGCCTAAGGCCATATGTAACCAACACAGATTTGTGGATAGTGTGTGCAAAG
The DNA here is from genome assembly GCF_003009895.1 of Hyaena hyaena. Taxonomy (NCBI): domain Eukaryota; kingdom Metazoa; phylum Chordata; class Mammalia; order Carnivora; family Hyaenidae; genus Hyaena; species Hyaena hyaena. Next base: position 240,970 of record NW_024081530.1, on the reverse strand, counting down.
AAGGGTGAGCAGCATGGCAGTGTTTCAGCAAAGTCTGTCTTACTCCCAGGGAAAGCCCCGGAATGGAGGCCTCCACCCTCTTCTCTTCCTTTTCTCAAAGGCCTGGCTGACCCATCTCTTGGCCTGACTATAAATTCTGAACTGACTTCCTAAGAACATGTCGGATCTCAAGAGAAAGAGGGTGCTGCCTAAGGAAGCACCACCACATGCCACAGACATGAGCAGGAAGTGGAGGCAAGGACACAACTTGTGGAAATAGTTCATGCAAAGGGAATGCCTTGGAAAATCACCTTCCACTTGCCTTTGGAAGTTATTAAACATGAAAGGAAATTCCCAGAGGAAGAGGTGAGGTATTTGTCCCAGTCCATCTCTACAAATAGCCCAGATACTCAGCATTCTGGAATGATTTGAGACGTGATGGCCCTGGCTGAGGGTGAGGGAAGGATGAGGCCACTCTTCACAGTTCTCCACCCACAGGAGTGCACACTAAAGCTCTGGGTTTGTTGCTCCGGCCAAACTCACAAGACACATATTTTGAGAATTTTTATTCACATTATATAAGTACAGCTGGCTTTTGAACAACAGGGGTTTAAACTGTGAAGGTCTACTTACACACAGTCTTTTTAATAAATACAGCATAGGACTGTAAATGTATTTTCTCTTCTTTTCTCTCTATCTTACTTTATTCTAAGAATAAAGCATATAATACATACAAAGTACAAAATATGTGTTAATGGACTGTTTATGTTATCAGTAAGCCTTCTGGTCAGCAATAGCCTATTAGTAGTTATGTTTGAGGGAGCCAAAAGTTACACATGGGGTTTTGACTCTGCAGGGGGTTGGCATCCCAACCCCAGTGTTTGTTCAAGGGTCAGCTGTAACTTAGTAAGCATCACCTAAACCTTCCTGGTGCTTTGAAAAGAATGCCCCAGCTATCCACACTGTCCAGGAATGTCTGAAGGACAATGTATCTGCAGATCAGCCTACTTCATGGCCTTCAGTGTTCATACCTAAACACCCCTCTCCAGTCCTGGATGTTCTGGCTCCACTTCCGTGCTTCAAATCTTGGCTATTCATTCTGCTTTGTTCTCCAAGCTCTGATGACTGGGCAGTGCGCCTATTAATCTTGAATGGAATGAAGTCTCCGCCACTTCCATTTGAAAAAGAAATAGCTTTGCCTTTTCCATTTGGTTCAACAGTATAAAATATTTATGATTCCTCTGGCACCTCCAAGCCCCCTCTCTCCCATCGATTCTCTCAGTCAGCACTAAGTGCTCACTTTGAGGAAAGTACTTCCCGTCCATCAGGGACAAGCCCAGGATGACAACATGCCATGAGCCCAGCTGCCCTGAGTCCACTGGGTCACCAGCAAAGCTCCTGCTCTTACCTTGGGGGCTTTCATGGGTTTCCAAGGCACTCCGTGGAAGAATGCATCCCCTGGGGCTCCAGGGTCCTGATTTCCCTTATACCGCTATTCTTCAGGCAGACAAAAGGTTTTCCTCTTGACTCTCAGGGGTGACTTCTGCTCTCCCCTTGCTGATCACTACACCATACTTCTGCCTTCACTGTGCCAGTAATTCCTCCAAAGTCACTCACTGCCATAGGGGCAGGAAGTGGTGTGGGACACTAACCCCAACTGACCCAAAGGAAGATGTAAAGCTCTTTAAGTCCCTAAATTCTTCTGTGCCTCAGTTCCTGGGGGTAATAACAGTAGTCACCATCTTGAGTGATTAGGATTTATTATAATAAATGTAAAGAGCTTAAAACTGTCTGGCATTTACTAAGTACTCAGTAAATAGGGGCTATTATTGTGTGATTGTTCTCACTTTTACTAGGCACAGCATTATCAACCCCAACCATCAATGACAAGGTTATGTCTTTGGCAGATGGCAGAGAAAAACAGTGGACAAGGAGAACTTAGTATGGGAAAACTGCTGCCTCCGCCCTGGGAGCCCTTCTATACTTCCTTCCATTAACCCAGAGCCAGCAAGTAGAGGCAGATGAAGTATGTTGGGCCATGGGTTGCTTAGGCTAACCCCACACCTCAGTGCCTGCAATAACTCTCTGCACATAGTATATGTTCAATAAACCCCAGATGTGTGCCCATATGTTCTTCGCCCCCCTCCCCAACACATATCTTATTTTTGCCTCTTTGTAGTGTCCTGAGAGTTCTCCCTAACGAAGAATATCATACTCTTTCTTTGCCCTAGCCCTCACTATCAAAACATGACTGCACATATTCTGAACTCCCAAATGCCCAGAGTCCTGCACTTTGTCAACTGGGTAACCGTGCAACTGTACAGTTACACAGTAACTGCAAACTGTAAACAAGAGTTTTAGGGTAGGACAGCTTGGGTTCAAATCCTGACTCTGATAATTTATCCATAGTGCCCAGGGCAAGCTATTTAACCTCCAGGAGACTCCGTTTCCTTATCTATGAAATGAATAGGAATAGTGATTGACTCACAAAGTTGTCACTCATTAGGGATTTTATGAGATACTGCAAAAAAAGAGATCAGCAAAAGTGTCTGGCACATACTAAGTGCTCAATAAATGTTTATTATGGCCACTATTGCTCTTGAGTTAATACACTTAGCTGGAGGACACTTGAATTTACTGAACTTTCTAGAGGTGACTATGCCACAAGACTATCAGAATGGCAGTTAGTTGTGGACATCTTGTTCAGGCCATAGGAAGAGAGATCTTTCAATATGTAATTTTCTGGGCAGACATCCCTTTATTGCCAACAATAGAGTGCCACCTCCTCTGGCCCTGACCAAGGAAACCAGAGGAAAGAAAACCCTGCCACTGGAATGGAAGGTGAACCGAACTCACTCAGTCTTTCACTGTGCCAAGGAGGAAGGATGGGGAGAGACCAAACAAACAGAAAACTGATTTTGAGTCAAGTGTGGTCAACCTGGCAATAGGACCAATTTCAGTCATGAAATTATTTTAAGTGGTGGCAGTAGGAGGCTTGAGGTTGCTTAATTCTATTGCAAAAACTCCAAAAGCTGGAGAACACAAAAGAAATGATTAAAAGTCACTGTGGCAAACACAGTATAGTCCCCCTGAAAGCTCATAAACCGGCTACTGCTCAAATGTCTCCTGCACTGAAATGGTACTGCCCAGTCTCTCCCAGGTGGACTCGGAGAGAGTATTGGCTGTGTGCCTCCCTGATGTGAAACTTTTGAGCCCTCCTGGAAAAGGCTGAGCAAACACAGTTGTTTAATGCAGCTCCATTTGCCCAACCAGTGTCAGCATGTTACTGCATTAGAATGTATTATGCTCGGCCATGCTGGCACTTTCTCCATCTGTTTACATTTAGAATGGGACTCATTGCCAAAGATTAGGAATCCCAGTGCCCACAATCCAGAAAGCATGAGCCAAAGGGTAGAAATAAAAACAAATTGAAAACTACTTGTAGCTTAGTTGAATTCAGAAGGACTAGGCATTTTTTTTCCCTAGAGCATTCAGTCCTAGGAGAATGGGCTTTCGTGGCAGAAAACCCAATTGGGCTTCTCAGGGTCCCTCTCCAAGCTTGTCACCTTGACTCAAGGCTAGCTTTTCCATCATGACCAGACCGTGAACTCCTCAAGGTAGGCAGGGACACACTGAATCCATTTTAGTCTTCCCAACCTAGAGCCTGGAATCTGTGCTTAACAAATGCTGGTTGGTTGAATAAAGAAATGAGTAGTCAGTTCTTGTGCTGGTTTTCAAACATGGCTGCAAACTCTTTGACACTCTTCCATTAAGAAGTAATGTCTGCAGGGGCACTTGGGTGGCTTAGTCAGTTAAGCATCTGACTTCAGCTCAGGTCATGATCTCAGAGTTTGTGAGTTCAAGCCCCAAGTCGGGCTCTATGCTGACAGCTCAGAGCCTGGATTCCGCTTCAGATTCTGTGTCTCCCTCTGTCTCTACCCTCCCTCCCACCAACCTGCTTTCTTTCTCTCTCCCTCTCTCTTCTCTCTCTCTCTCTCTCTCTCTCTCTCTCTCTCTCAAAAATAAAATAAATATTTTAAAAAAAGAAGTAAAGTCTGCATTCCCTCATTTTGAATCTGGACTGGATTCTGACTACTGTCACCATCCCAGCTGAGCAGAACTGACATTATATGATTCCACAGCTAAGTAATATAAGGCCATGCAGCTTTTGCATTTGCTGTTGGAGACTAGAGCCGCATGTAAGATGTTCAACTACTCTGAAGCTGCAATAATAACATGCAATATTGACATTAGTCTTGATACTACAAAAACAGAGATGCTCAACGTGATCCCAGGCATTTGACACGTGAGTAAAGAAACTTACACACGATGTCAGCCCTACATTGCAAGTTACTCCTAGCTTTTTAAATCTTTCCAACTGAGTCCCCAGCCATTGTGGAGCAGACACAAGCTATTGTTGCTGTGCCTGTCTGATTCCCTGACCCGCTGATTGATTCCATGAGCACTATGAAATGGTGCTTATTTGTATTACCCATGAAATTTTGGGACAGTTCATACATGACAACAGACAAACGTAATGTTTTTTGAGACTCAAGGTAGAAGAGCCTGTGCTATTCTAGCCCCTTCTAGTTGGTAAAAATCCCCACAGTCAGGAAGTTGATCTTAAAAAAACTTAAATTCTCTGTTCAGTTGAAGCCCATAACTTCTGTATTTGACCTCTGCAGAGATGGGCAGCAGCTGGTTTCCGCTCTCACTTTATCATAGGACTGCACATACTTGAAAATACTGAGTAAGTCGATTTTCAAGGCTTTTTTTCTTTGGGTCAAATACTCTGAAATCTTTGCAGACCCTTTTATCTTTCTTCATTTTACCTTGTATTTGCCATTCTCTAAAAACAGATGTCAACAGCTTTTGGAGAGATGGAAAACATCATCATGAAATGAGAGCCTTTGATCAAAATAACAATCCTTTTGGCATTTCAGGCCCCTTATAATATGTAAATCATTTTCACCTGTATCATCCTCAGATTTCCATAACTACCCAGTGACATGAATGAGCTGGACAGTTATTCCCCCTTTATTAAAGTTAAGCTCCTTTCTCAGAATCGTATTTGTTAATAGCTGAGCTGAGACTAGAAAACACACCTCCTTGAATTTCAAGCATATCTGTGCAGGACAGAAAGGAAATTAAAAAGAATAAAGTTAGTTGATGTATTTGAATAGTGAATTACTTTTGCTTCAATTTTCCTTGATTACAATTTTTTCCTTTCAATAAACAAAATCAGGATATTTTTTAAAAAGAAATACAGGGTTTTATAAAGTATTTGGACAGTATTGACATATCTTGAATTATGTAATTTTAAACATAAATTACTCAAATCATAAGCACAACAGAAACTACACAGTGAATTATGTTTCATTGTTGTCATTGACTTTAATTTTCTAGTTCTGGAGAAAAAGGTGGAGAAAATTTTGTTGGTCAAAATTAGAAATATACACTGAGCATTACTAGGTTGGATGTAAAAATATATCTGTACTTACATGCCAATTACAAATGTGTTCTATTACATGAACAATGTAAATATTAGACCATAAAGAAGAACCAGGATTTTATGGATACCATGTAACATCTTCACCAACAAACCCTTAAATCAAAGTTCCAGCTTTGTCCTGTGCTATCCTGGAGACAGAGCATAGCAAGTTGAGACATAATGGTGTATGCTTTGTATTGAAGGCATAGGCTCACACTTTTCTCAATGTTAGACCTTCCATAGGCATGATAAGGCAAACAGCTAGATAGGATGTGTATTTCTGTATCCTGAACAGAGCCAAGGGAGGAGAGAAGTGATGATCCAGAAGACAAAGGGATGGAGACGGAGTGTAAGGAGAACAAGGCTGACCAATATTCCTACTTAGCAAAAGGAAGCTACACTCTCAGGATCATATTTGTCAATGGCTGAGCTAAGACTAGAAAACAGAGTGAAGAGACAACTGCCTGAGGCTGTTCCATCACAACCTCAAGAGTCCCATTTGTCTCCACAAAGTGTCCCATGAAGAATGGCCCATGGAAACCTGAATCCCAGCTCTGCTGGAGTATTGGGAGAGAGTCCAGAATCTGCACTTTTAACAACTATTCCAGGCAATTCTGAGGCACACCAAAGCATGTGTGTCTATCCACGTCATCTTCTCAACAAGGTAACAAAGAGTAATGCACGACTCAGAGAGGTTCTGTTGAGTGGTCACCAGAGGAGTCAAACTTGAACCCTTCAGAGTTTAGAAGCAGCTTCTGTTCTCTACCGCGCATTCTCTGGTGGCAACTTACTACCCTTCTCTGCAGTTCAGTGTTCTCGTACACAAAGTGAGAGGTTGAACTACATTAGCTTTAAGAATTCTCTTGTGGATGACATTTGATGATGACTTGAGATGAAACAGTGGCTACGTCCAAGGCCCCTGGACACAAGGTGCCATTTTGGACCAGAGAAACTTGTACAATCATTGGGCCAACTATTTTTCTAGTGGTCTCTGAATCCCTCGGACTGATTTAAAATCTATCCAAGAAGAATAAGCGTATGGCGCCTTTATATCAAGATCCAACTCTAATTGGCAATGTATCCACCAGATTTTGCAGAGAAGATTGCCACCAGCAACCCAGCTGCAGCGGAAAGGATGTGGGCACAAACCTTTCAAGACTTGGGTGTGTCAATTTAGACCAGGCCAGGGCCATCAAAGCACTGTGCTTTCCTCCACCCTTTCCGACTGCCCCAAGACTGGCACAGGGCTTACTAAGAGTGAAAGTAACACTTGCCTATCTGGGGGCCAACAGTCTTTTGTAGGTGGCTGAATGAGGTGCCAGACAGAGAGCTGCCACCAGAGATGAATTTTTCACAGCCTCAAACCAGATACTTCTGCTGCCTGATGTGCCAGCTCACCCAGGCCTGACCTTCTGCTCTACCAGACCGCACTGCAGGAGCAAGTACACGTGTACTGTCAGGATTTGACTGCAAATTCTTGTCACTTTAACTTGTCATTCCAAAATGTATAATGGCACCTACTTAGGCCCTAAAGCCTTCTTTTGCCTAACGGTATTTTAGAGATAAATTGGCAACGAGAGGATACTGCATAGTCACGAGGCTGTTTGTCAGTTGATTTCATTTATCAATTTATCAGTGCCATTTTGCAAGAAATAGTCTCCACTTTCAAGATGACACTTCATACATAACAGGGGAGGGTTTGAGTGTTACTCGATCGCCAGCACATTACATAATAGAACGTGTCACCAGGCTTCAAATGAAGCAGTAAGGCTGTGTGTGTAGATGACACCAAAGCCAATATGTGATTAGCCAAAAAATGATTCAATGCCTTCAGAATGTGGGATGCAAAGTGAGATTCTGTAGGAGTCAGGGGTCAATGATGTGGCGTGCAAGAGAAAGGTCTGACAGCTCCCAAGCTCTGGGCAATCTGTTCTCAGTTATCCTGTAGTAGGGGGAAACAGCGAAGGATAAAACACTAATACTCCTAAACGCTTGAATCAGTTTCACTATTTGGCCTGATTTTATGTGTCTGTTTCCCATCCCTCCCTGACTCCTTCTTGGGCTGCAGAATAGGCCTAATTAGGTGGTTTGGTCATCAGCTATCAACTTTAAGGGAGATAAATGGCAGTTAGGAGATGGTGGAGAAAGGAACCCATCTGTGAAGACCCAGTGAACTGCCAAGCCAGACAACCATCCCTAATTAATCAAGAGCAAATGAAGGTTGATGGTTTTCATTCAAAGATAGCACAGTGCCATTTTGGGAACTCGTCGGCATATAATACATATAATGCAAAAACACTTAGTTTTCTTTCTAGCTTTCTCTGGTGCTGGACTGAATGCCCCAAACCATCCAGTTAGCCTCTCTGGATCTGTCTTCTGAAAAGGGAGTCTAACCTGCATGTGGGCTTCTGCAGAAAAGGACTGGGGACGAATGATTAAAAATTATTATGAAGCCCTTTGCAATAAAATAGTGGTCATGAAGCAGTAACAAGCTTTGACTAGAAGCTCTATTTTTCATGAAGCAGTTGCTTTAATTGTTCCTGTTTGTTATTAAACTGGTGCCAGGGTGTGGAGGAAGACTGGAGGGAAGTGCTTTGGTGGTCTTACGAGGTTGCAGAATGTGGCTTTTGCAGATATGCAACACTGCCCTCTGTCGGCAAGCAGCATATTAACATGCCGTTGGAGCTGAACAGTCCATTTTCCTCAGCCATGTGTCTTTGTCACACGGCACAGCAGAGGTCTAGACAGCTAGTGTGCAAGGGCCTGTGACCAGACCACGCTGCGGAGGGCTTTTGCTTCACAGAGTGTGGTGTGCGTCCATTAGAAAGCTGCTGAGTGGAAATTTTATTCCCTGGGATTTTAAACAGCCACATTTTCTGGTATTTGACATCAATGGGACATTTAGCAAATGGAGTGCCAGATGGAGCTCCTGGCTCTATTTTCTGTAAGACACTTGAGAGTCGGAAACCTCCGGATGTTTGCATTTGATAGGCTTGCTCACCAGAGGGCTGGCTATGGCTCGGTGGACGTGGGGCATTCTGTGGGCTGTGAGCTGAAGGAAGAGCTGAGACACACAAGACAGCAAGAGGCAGCTCTGCCCTACAGTGTTACACATAAAAGCATCCTTGGTAACTCACTTTAACATTCATACACTCACTTCCCTCTGACTTTCTTAAACCACAGGCAAGAATTCAGATAACTGACTACTGCTTTCACAAGCCTCCAAAGGAAGTTAGGGCAGATATGAGAAACACTATTCTACAGATCAGAAAATTGGGCAGAGAATGGTGAGGGATTTGCCCACAGTTCTACATTTGCCACAAGACCATGTAAATACAGGAAAGCAATGAACTCTCAGGTCTTCTCTCATTGCTAAGCAGCCCCCCACAACTTTTTAATGTGACCACGTGTACATATATAAATCATTTTGATATTTAGTGTTACTAGTTCATAGCCCAAGATTATAGTCCCTTGAAATTGCTTTATTAATCACTGTGTTTATGAAGGCTTGGAGAAAATCTGAGTGGTGATATTCCAAGAGTCTTTGGTATGTTCAAAGTTGTCCTGTAATTATGCTGAAGATGGCTGACAATGATCAAGTCAATGGAATAGTGATTTTCTGAGAAAGAAGATTTGGATCTTTTCTTCCCATCCAGTTGCTACTGTCTTTGGTGTTTAGGCAAGTAGATGTCACATGGCTTTGTTAAACTGGCATGATACAGAATGGCTGTTGTTCTTTGTCTTATGCAGAGATCATCTAAAATTCTAGAGCTATGATTTATCCCTGAGGATTTTTTACTTATCGCACAATAACCAGAAATTGTTTAGGACTCAAACTGTTAAATGGGCACAGCCCTGTCTTTCTGAAGTTTGCATGCTGTTGTTTTTACAGAGGCTCTCCTCAGTTCCCACCTTAATTCAGGTCAGGGGAGTTACTGGGAAATGAAACTGTGTTTCCTCTGTTTCCCTCCTCCTTGCACGGTTGACTTGAATTGTAAGCCCACAGATGTACTCTACCGGTCCACTTTTGAGTTGTTTATCTTCTCAAACAAGAGATGCAATCATTACCTGTTTTTGCTGGCTTTAGATAAGGGTTGCTTTATCAATATATGGGGAGATGGTCCATAGGTTGGGCACTTCTTACCTTTGGCTTGAATTATCCAGTGATACCTACTTCCTTAAAGAAAGGCTACACCAGTCTTAGGCTGCTCCTACAGAAGAAGCTACAATATGTGTCATAATTTAAGATGATTTCCCACACACCAAACAAACTGAACTGCTCAGTTCTAATTCCAAAATAAAAAATGTCATCCCATATGACTCTCTCAACAACAACAAAACTAATAAAGAACACTTTTAGTTTTCAAATAAAACTTATAACAACAATGACAGCAACAAAAACCTTCCATTTACATTTATGACACTTCCCTTGGCGCACCTACATTGAACTAAGTGTCTGAGTCGTTTCAGCAAATCTGAAATTTCAGAAAGAATTTTAGAAAGTGTCTCTTCTAATCTTCCAGTTAACACAGAAACATGCTCCCTTTATCAATACACCCCCTGAAAAAGAGTCCTCTCTTTAAAAGGTTGTGCACTCCATTTCTGAAGAGCTCCAATAAAGGATAATCAAAAGGAAAGGGCTTTCTCTTCCTGGACTTTGTTAAGTGTTCTTTTCAGATATATTCAAGAGTAAAAGGAGAGTGAACTACAAGACTCAAGAACAGGCCATTTCTGTGAAATAACAGCACAACAGACAATTTGATCAATTTTATCAATTGTGAAAAAAGAAGTCTTTTAGAAGCAGCCTGGGCAAACCCCGAAAGTGACCCTTTTACATGCTTAGTGATCATCTGGATAGAGTTGTGGAATGTGGCATTTCAGTCTAACATAAGCACAGAATATAACATGTAGCCTACACCCAAATTAAGTGAACCACTAGCGAATGGGTCCTGAAAGTCTACAAAAACCAACCACAGGACTGTAATGAAAGAAAGTGATGACAGACAAGTTATAACATATAGCCAGCCAATTTCTGAACACAGTATTTTGGCTGACTAGTCTTAGACATGGGAAGAATTATGTTGCTCAATTTACAACTTATTAAAGAGGGAGAGAAGCCGTCGATACAGATGGCTGGTTCTATATCAAAGAAGACTAGGAGAGGTGATATTACAGAGCCTCTATTGAGCAAACTGTCAAGCAGTCCTTAACTCACTTTTTTCCATACCTAATCATTAGAAAAGAATGAATTTTCAAAAGGTTAAAAAAAATCTGCAGTATTCTTAGTAAGCCCTGGCTTTGCTCTCTTGTTATCTGCAAAAGCCTAGGCATGCTGATAGAATCAGCTTCAGTCCTTAGGCAAGGCAGTAATTACTTTTTCACATGGTGCATGTTCCTTGCAAGCAGTTGCCAATAACATGCAGAGAGGAATGCCTTGGGGGGGGGGGGGGGGGGGGGGATGAAATGGAAGTTTATGACAGTGTTTTATGCTAGTAGATGAAATCTTTCCCCAAATATAACATAAAGACTACTTTTGATTTACCAGAAGAAACACATGGTACCTTATGTAAAGTCTATGAACACTTTTAACAGTAAGCCCCAAAATAGGCACCAGAAGTATCGAGTATATGAAGAAAAGAGCCATCCTGGCCTAAATGGATTTTGAATTTGTTTTATTACTCCATAAAGGAAATTGTGATCACTATTGCTTTTGGTTGATGTAATGGAAGAGCCAGAAGACTCATGTAGGCATGAGTTAAGCATGCATCCCTGATTTTCGATAATCTTACAGAGGCCTTATATAATGGAGAGAACTGGATTAAACTATCTCCAAAATTCGTTCAGTCTTTATGTTCTGTGATTTTATCTTCTCGGATGAATAATTTCACCACCTAGCTGTGGGAAACAAAAGACATCAGAAAACTCTCACATAGCCTTGGTCCATTGGAGTCTTCTGGATAATATATTTCACAAGAGGAATACGATGTTAGTCCCTCCACTTTTGTGTAGGTGTGAATTAATCATCCCACCACTGAATCAGGTGTGACCTTAGAGAGACCCTTAAATTCCCTTTGCTTTAATCTATTTATAAGTGGTGGTAAACTGTCTACCCAATCCAATCTCATTTATAAAAATTAATTAGATAACATTATATTTTTTATTCTATGAAAGTAAATGTTCTAAAAATGTAACTAATATTTATTTTTTAAAACAACATGTAAGCAACTTATTGTGCTGCCCTCTGTAAGTTAAACTTTCCAAAAGAATATTTTGAGTGCACTCTTGACTCATGAATCAATTATCACTTTTACTTACAACCATGATCTCCAATTTTTTCCCCTGAATTTATAAGCTGTTTATCAGAATAAGTCACCAGTTGGGCCATATTTCCTTTTCTCTGCTAAAGGATTTCACATGTTGAGTTGGAATTTCCTTAGTTTAAGATGCTTGGAAAATCTGGAATGGTCTCGCTGGTTCATTTCTAGAGTGGGGGTATCCAACCAAGAGCCAAAACTTGACATTATGCCTAACAGGTCTCTATGGCTTGGCAGTAATTTATATTTTGTAAATGAGTGGTTAATGCCAAGCAGTTGTTCAGCACATGCAAAACCAAATTTCATAGAATAGAAACTCCTGAGTCAGGAACAACCTGATGTATTTCAGAACTGGGTAAAGGGCCCAGCACATCTCTAGAATAGCTGTATAAACAGTGGGGAACCATTGGGCTTTAACTGCTATTAACAAAAAATCCAAACAGTTCCATGGGACTTTGCAAGTCTTGTTAGCAATTATTTGGTTTCTCTCCTCCTGTTTGATTTGCATCAATTTATGTGGAGACCCATTTATGTTGAATTATAATATTTCAAGATAATATATTATGTCATTCATACTAATATCACTGGAACAAGATAAAAAGCAATTGATGATTTTTTATTTGAAGTTAACTCTACCATAACTATTCTTTGCCTTCAAAACCCAGTCACAATTTAGACCAGCAAATTGATTCAGGCCTTCTGTTTGTCTCACATTCTGGGTGGGGTGGGAGGAATTTGTAATTAGTTTCCCACAGGTACACAAAACTGAGAAATACTTTTAGGTGGTATTATTTTTAGGAACGAGTCAAAAAACCTCATTGAATTAATTGAGATATTTCTGGACTTGAAATAGAAATTTGAGAATTATAGCATGGGGGACTCCAGTGGGATCTTCCCAGTGGGGCACACTCCCCTCAGGAGGGGGAGAATGCCAGTGAGGCAAGGGGCCAAGCCAAAAACACCACTGAGAAGCTAGGACTCAAAAGGAAAAGTTAAAGAGATTGTCTGGTTTTGGTCTGCCAAAGGAAAGGGCAAGGAACGACTGACTCTGAGTCTTCAAGTTTGTGCAGGACTTTGACACACAGGCAATAAGGGGATGTACTCCACCTCCCTAAGGACTCATCAGGAGATGGCAGACACAGACAGCAGCACCCAGGGAAGCGTTTCTTGACAGTGAGGGCTGTTAAACACCAGAACAAGGTACTAGAGGAGGTTGGGCAGGCTCCATTCTTGGCAGGCTTAGAAATTAGATAGATTCTTATCTGCTGGAATCAAAGCCATGAGGAGAGAACTGAACCACCTCGAGAGAGCCCTTTCAAGCATAAGAATCTTCACACCGCTGTGGTTGAAGGAAAGTAAATCATGTAAAAACGAAGAGAGCGCTCAACTGACTCTATTTAAACCTTTCTTTTCTCTGTCAAATTGAGAATTTTTTTTTCTTTGCTGAGAGGATGTGTATCCTGAGGAAATTATTATTTTCTATTTGCTCTTGATAAAAATAGTGCTAACCACTTCTGGGTTTTTAGCAGAAGCCATGGCAGGGATGATGGAAGACTCTGTCAGTGGCTACAACAGCTCAGTTATGAGGCCTCCAAGAAGTTTTTCATTAAGTGAGGAGCAAGGGGTAGGGCCACTCCATGTCAGTTTCCAGGACCCCTTAGACTGTGTATCTGTGTGGTTCTTGAAAAGATAAAGGTAATTTGAGTTTTTTCATGGCAGGTACCAGAAGGATTGGGTCACTGCCAATCCACAGCATTCTGAGGACAAAGCAAATTCAAAAGAAGCCTTTTCAGGCCACACTAGCTTTCTATCAGGGTGCTTCTAAGAAACTTGCACGTGTTTCTTATCAACTTCCAGATAAGAATTGTGTAGAGTTGTATTGCATCAAAACATGTGGTTTTCACACATACTGCTACAGACATCACAAGATTTGGACACTTACAAGAACATCTTAGGAGAAACACCAAGAAAGAAATTTGAACCCCTTTACAGCCTTTCTTCCCATTAAGATTAATCTTAGCCCAGATGTGATCTGCCCCACTCTGTCTGTTCCCATGCCTTAAACCACTAGTGCTATAGTTTGTTAAATAAAAATGAAGATGTCTTTGCAAAACACAACACAGCGATTCCTTTAAGTAAGGACAGGAATCCATTTTGTCTCTTTTAAATTGTAGAGTTAATAGTAACTTCAAGATTGTTTCTACAGCCCTTTGTGAGGGAGGTTGAAGCAAATGCCCTTAGGGAGTGATTATCTCGTCTCTCTTGGTTGTTGGTTAGGGTACAATATGTAGTTTTTCCCCTGGCAGCTAGGAAATTATGTTGTGGCAGGAAGGACATCATTCCGCTTGTCTTGAAAGGCTTTTCCCAAGAGATCTCAAGCTGAGGCTGTGTTGATAAAATGCGCATAGAGAAAGAGGAAAGATCTTTCTTTGTTTTTCTTTTTCTTTCCTTCCTTCCTTTCTTCTTTCTTTCTTTCTTTTTCTCTCTTTATAACTTTTTGGTTATACATCTTGGGAAGAAAACTAAAGATAGAAATAAAATGGAGAATAAAGTTGAACACCTAATTTGACTTAGGCAGCCTCTGCCTATGTAGGGAATGGACTAAATTATGGCAACTTTTGGGGCATCTGGGTGGCTCAGTTGGTTAAGTGTCCAACTTTGGCTCAGGTCATGATCTCATGGTTCGTGGGTTTGAGCTGTGCATTGGGCTCTGTGCTGACAGCTCAGAGCTTGGAACCTGCTTCCAATTCTGTGTCTTCTCCTATTTCTGCCTCTCCCTCACTCATACTCTATCTCACTGTCTCTCAAAAATAAATAAATATTTTAAAAAATTTTTAATAATAATTATGGCAACTTTTATAGAACTATTTCAGTTCCAATGGAAATTGTAGATTGACGCACCTGCCTGCAAATAAACCAGTTGAACTTCAACTCTTCAAAAGTTGTATATGCACACACATCTGAACCCTGAACACAACAGATTGATGAAACCCTCAGGGAACGAATTGTACTGTCTTAATAGGTCTTCTTGACTCTCAAAAGCTGTGTTTCAGAAGCTCTTTCACTCCTCCTACTAATGAACTTCACTGTAACACTTATTGTGTTTACTGACAACCACAAACCACTTCAAGGCCCCATCCCTATAGTCACTTACAATGCAGGTGGTTTTGAAGAGTTGCTCTAATTACTCTCCATGCAGGAGGACAGCACTCACTTAACTATGACTGCAGCCCTCTGTGAACAGACCAGACTGAGAAATGAGTGCAACAAAACAAATTCTTAGCAACTTTTGGATAAATGAGTTCCTCTGGCATAAACTGTTCCTTTTCTGTCCTCCAAGACCCTGGAATAAGTAAAGCAATGTGTTTAGGCGTTGTATTCTGGTAGACCTGTATTTGAACGTCAACCCCCATATCTGAGTTGTATAACTTTAAACAAATTGTTTACCTTCTTTGAGCCTCAGATTCCTTATCTATAAAATGAGTGTTTTAGTTTTTTCTTTACAAGATCACTGTGAAGATCAAAGGAGATGATAAATATTAGGCATGTGGTGCATAGTAGGCACATTGTCCTGTTGTTGTCCTTTGGTCCATGGGTAAGGATGTGCCCCAACCCCAGACACGTATGAAGACTCTTAGAAGAAAATTAGAAATAAGACTTAAAAGAATACAAAGGAAAGATAAACCTTAACATTAGCACACTAGACTGCACAGAAACCCAAACAGTCCATCTTTCCACTTATCTTTCTGACTTCTTTCTCTTATTTCCCAGATCTTCTGCATGTGTTCCTAGATGCAGAAGCTGGTTTAAAGTCTGAAACTTGCAACCTTCATTATAGCGATTCAACTGTTCTGTTCTCTCTTTCCAGAAGAGTTCAGAGTGGCAGTGACCACAGGCTCTCCTAACCAGTTCCCACATTACTGCTTTTCCCATTTTCTTAAAAAAAAATAAAATAAAATAAAAACCTTCTGGCCTGATCCAACTGGAAGGTTATTGTAGCTTTCCGGGTCAGGGTCGCCTGGGGTCAAGTACATTTATAGCCATTCCCTCCTCTGAACCTTCCTGGGAATTTTAGAAACCTCTCTGGTCCATGGTAATGAGTTTTAAGGGCCCTACTTCCCCTTTCCAAAGGACTGTGGAATTTGATTTTACCAGATATACAGCAAGGCTGCATTACCCTCCTTATATTTTTCCTTCCAACTCCATCAATTTATCATACACCATTTGATAATCTGAGAATTTATGATATCCTCCATTTCTACAAAATATTTTTCCCATTGACTTAAATTTGTTCATTAAAACGAAGTCCTTTTCCAGGAAGGGCTCTACTAAGAATTTATTGATAGGTCTTCAAAGTACTTAGTATATTTATTGAACACATACTTCATAGCAGAGATGGTTCTAAGAACAGCATCTCAATTACTCTTCCTAACATTCCTATGAAACAAGTACTTTTGATTCAGGTAGGGGAAACTGAAAACTGGAAGTCACAGAAGCACCTAAAGATAGGTTAAAGAACAAACTCTACCACCTGATATCAGAGCCTAAACCCCTTCTGTGATCTTCCCCTGCAGTTACTACCCTAAGACATTCACTCTTTTCCTTGAGAGAGCTCTACATTTATGTTTCAGAGAAACTAAAGTCAATCATGAAAAATACTGACACAAAACTGAAGAAAATCCCAGAACTATCAGAGAAAAATAGCAATCTTTCTGTTTGAGCCAAATCACCATGTCTGTTTCCAAAACCCAACAGGTCTTCCACAAAGTTGAATGGGTCCTACAGGAATTTAAAACCATTATTAGGAGCAAACAACCAAAGTCATTTCACTTTGCCATGGCAGCTATTTAATTATGGTGCACAGATTTCATCTCGATCTGCAACAAACAGGTTCCAGTGTCTTTCTACTTTGAGAAAATTAGCATGGGTAGCATGGGGATTATATAGGAAATGTTAAGTTTCTATCAAGTGCAGGAATCAGTTTCAAAACCAGCTCCTAAATACTCACCTCCTCTGGTTCTTGTTGGCTAACCAGCTGTGGTCTCAGTGCCCTCCTCCTGAACCACATAAACTTTCTAGCAAGGTGCCAGCATAGGTGGCTAGAATCTTGTGAGAACAGCCAGCACAACCAAAGCACCAAGGACGTTTCTGATGTGTTAAATGTCACCTATACAAGAAGGCACTCCTGTATCCTAATAAACAGTGAATGTTTAGTTTTAAATAAACTGCTAATTTGCAATGTTGAACTTGAGTTCAAAACAGTGCTAGTCACCAGTTTGCCTCCAGCTGATTAGAAATCCACTCCCAAATGTCCTTCAAGTACAATGGTAATAGGACCAAGTTTGAGGTCTGCCCTATGAGTGCAGTTTAAGAGTATGTTCTCTTGGGGCGCCTGGGTGGCTTAGTCGGTTGGGCGTCCAACTTTCGCTTAGGTCATGACCTCGCGGTTCATGGGTTCAAGCCCCGCGTCGGGCTCTGTGCTGACTGCCAGCTCAGAGCCTGGAGCCTGTTTCAGAGTCTGTGTCTCCCTCTCTCTCTGACCCTCCCCTGCTCACGCTGTCTCTCTCTCTCTCCTAGAAATAAATAAAAATATTAAAAAAAAAAAAAAAGAGTATGTTCTCTTTGGGGTGCTTGGATGGTTCAGTTGGCTGAGCATCTGACTCTTGATTTCATCTCAGGCCATGATCCCAGGGTCGTGGGATACAGCTCTGTGTGAAACTCCATGCTGAGTGTGGAGCCTGCTTAAGATTCCCTCTCTCAGGGTGTCTGGGTAGCTCAGTTGGTTAAGTGTCCAACTTTGACTCAGGTCACGATCTCAGGGTTCGGGAGTTAGAGCCCCATGTCAGGTTCTGTGCTGAGCCTGGAGCCTAATTCCAATTCTGTGTCTTCCTCTCTCTCTGCCCCTACCCTGCTCACATACTGTCTCTCTCTCAAAAATAAATAAACATTGTGTTGTATAGAAACCAACATGACAATAAACTATTAAATAAATAAATAAACATTAAAAAATATTTTTAAAAAAGATTCCCTCTCTCTCCTTCTGCCCCTCTCCCCAACTCACTCTTTCTGTCTCTAAAATTAAAAAAAAAAAAAAAAAGTATATTGCTTTTCCCTTCGATTCTACAATTAATGCACATTCACTGCAGGAAATTTGTAAAGCAACAAATATACCAGCCATAAATTCCATAATCCATGTTCTACACATGTGTTGGTGAATATAATTCCAGTATTTTTCATATATATCTTGGACTACATAATACAAATTGTTTAGTAACAATCTGCTATTCACAAATAAGAGTATATTGTGAATATTTTCCCATGTTATTAAATAGCCTTCTACTTTGTTGTTTTAATGACTGACCTATATCCTATCACAAGGGCATACCATAACTTTATCCCACAAAGGCTATTAATAAATGTATTAGTTACCTACTACTGTATTATAAATTATCTAAAACTTAGTGGCTTAAAGCAGCAAGTACTTATTGTCACAGTTTTTGTGGGTCAGAAATCCAGAAACAGCTTAGATGGGTTCTCTGACTTACAGCCTCCTACAAAGCTACAATCTGGGTCTTGGCTGGGGCTAGAGCCATCTCAAGACTCAAACAGGGGATGAGATGCTTCCAGGCTTATTCACATGGCTATTAACAGGCTTCAAGTCCTCACTAACTTTTAGCTGGCAATATCAGTTCCTTGCCATGTGGGCCTCTCCATAAGACTTGTCATAATGTGGCAACTGTCTTCCAGAACAAGGGTTCCAAGAGAGAGGACACCCAAAATGGATGGTACAGTCTTTTTTTACCCTAATTGAGGAAATGCCATACCATCACTTTTACCATACTCTAAATGCTAGAAGTCACTACATCTCCCCACACTCAAAAGATCACATAAAGGCATGAATTCATAAGACAGATATCACTTAGGACCATCTTAGAATGACTAACACAGTGGACATTTAGGAACACACACGTATACACAGTTCAACTATTAATAACAGAGAAATATGTTTATAATATCTTAGAGGAAATGATGAGTTGAAATTTTCAAGACTTGATGTTTCAAACATTGAGTAAAAACAAGAAAAGATCATCTTGGCAAATTTTTCAAGTCTGTTTAGAATGCAAGCCAGAAAATCACCTGTGAAGTAGATAATTTGTTGATTTTTTGAAAAATTTTTAACGTTTATTTACTTATTTAAAAATTTTTTTTTCTCTGCTTACAGCAATGGATAGGTCAACCAGACAGAAAATCACTAAAGAAATAATGGACTTGAAAGACACATTGGACCAGATGGACCTGACGGATATATTTAGAACTTTACATCCTGAGGCCAGGGAATTTACTTTCTTCTCAAGTGCGCATGGCACATTCTCCAAGATAGATCACATACTGGGACATAAAGCAGCCCTCAATAAATATAAAAGAATAGAG